>NC_088229.1:10151840-10299340 GCF_036934945.1 Oncorhynchus masou masou | reverse complement strand
TTATGTTATTTTAACTTCACTAGGGTAGGGGGCACTATTTTCACTTCGGGATGAAAAGCATGCCCAAAGTAAACTGCTTGCTAATCAGGCCCAGAAGCTAGGATATGCATATAATTGGTAGATTTGCATAGAAAACACTCTAATGTTTCCAAAACTGTTAAAGTAATGTCTAAGTATAACAGAACTGGTGAAAACCTGAGAAAAATCCATCCAGGAAGTGGGAATTATTTTATGTTTGTAGTTTTCTATTGAATGCCATTACATTCAATAGATGACATAGGACTCAAATTGCACTTCCTATGGCTTCCACTAGATGTCAACAGTCTTTAGAGATTTTATCAGGCTTGTATTCTGAAAATTGAGAGCTTTTTCATGCACGTGACCCAAGAGTGCACCTTTCTTGTTTACCTTTTATATTCAACTTGGCAAGTCAGTTAAGAACAAATTCTTATTATCAATGATGGCCTAGGAACAGTGGGTTAACTGCCTTGTTCAGGGGCAGAACGACAGATTTGTACCTTGGGGATTTGAACTTGCAACTCTTTTGGTTACTAGTCCAACGCTCTAACCACTAAGCTACGCTGCCACCCAATATTGGTGCTCAAGCAGAAGCGTTACAAAACTCAGAAATAGAGATAAAATTAATCCCTTACCTTTGATGATCTTCATATGGTGGCAATCAGAAGACATTCATTTACTCAATAAAATGTTCCTTTTGTTTGATGAAGTCTCTTTATATCCAAAAACCTCAGTTTTTGTTAGCGCGTTTTCTTCAGTAATCCACAGGCTCAAACGCAGTCAAAACAATCAGACAAAAAAATCCAAATCCAAATTGTATACATAAAGTTCATAGAAACATGTCAAACAATGTTTATATTCAATCCTCAGTTTATTTTTTTGCCTAAATGATCTATAATATTTCAACCAGATAATAATGTTGTCAATTTCAAAGGTAAACAAAAAAATGCACATGCGCATAAAAAGCTCTGCGACGCGGTAGGGTCCACTTGTTCTGACTGGTCTTACTCCCTCATTTATAAGAATACAAACCTGAAACGATTTCTAAAGACTGGTGACATCTAGTGGAGGCATAGGAACTGCAAATGGAGTCCTAAGTCAATGGATACTGTAATGGCATTCAATAGAAAACTACAAACATAAAAAAAATCCTGAATGGATTTTTCTCAGGTTTTCGCGTGCTAAATCAGTTACGTTATAGTCACAGACACTATTTTAACAGTTTTGGAAACTTTAGAGTGTTTTCATTCAAAATCTACCAGTTATATGCATATCATATCTTCTGGGCCCGAGTAGCAGGCCATTTAATTTGGGCATGCTTTTCATCCAAAATTCCGAATGCTGCCCCCTGCCCTAGAGACGTTAAAATACATTTACATTTACATTTAAGTCATTTAGCAGACGCTCTTATCCAGAGCGACTTAAATACTCAGACCCTTGAATTTTGTCCACAATTGTTTTAATTTACAGCCTTATTCTAAAATGGATTAAATAAAACATTTCCTCATCAACCTACACACAATACCCCATAATGACAAAGCAAAAGACAGGTTTTTAGAAATGTTTGAAAATGTTTTAAAAATGAGAAACAGCAATACCTTATTTATATAAGCAATTGATAAAACACGACCATGTTTGCAAAACAAATGTTTCTGAGCTTATGCAATTTTGCAAGCTAACGGTTACAGAAATCAGAAATGGAGACAGGCTCTATAGAACTCTATATATATGTACAGTGCCTTGTGAAAGTATTCAGCCCCCTTGAACTTTGCGACCTTTTGCCACATTTCAGGCTTCAAACATAAAGATATAAAACTGTATTTTTTGTGAAGAATCAACAACAAGTGGGACAGAATCATGAAGTGGAACGACATTTATTGGATATTTCAACCTTTTTTAACAAATCAAAAACTGAAAAATTGGCATGCAAAATTATTCAGCCCCCTTAAAATAATACTTTGTAGCGCCACCTTTTGCTGTGATTACAGCTGTAAGTCGCTTGGAGTATGTCTCTATCAGTTTTGCACATCGAGAGACTGAATTTTTTTCCCCATTCCTCCTTGCAAAACAGCTCGAGCTCAGCGAGGTTGGATGGAGAGCATTTGTGAACAGCAGTTTTCAGTTCTTTCCACAGATTCTCGATTGGATTCAGGTCTGGACTTTGACTTGGCCATTCTAACACCTGGATATGTTTATTTTTGAACCATTCCATTGTAGATTTTGCTTTATGTTTTGGATCATTGTCTTGTTGGAAGACAAATCTCCGTCCCAGTCTCAGGTCTTTTGCAGACTACATCAGGTTTTCTTCCAGAATGGTCCTGTATTTGGCTCCATCCATCTTCCCATCAATTTTAACCATCTTCCCTGTCCCTGCTGAAGAAAAGCAGGCCCAAACCATGATGCTGCCACCACCATGTTTGACAGTGGGGATGATGTGTTCAGGGTGATGAGCTGTGTTGCTTTTACGCCAAACATAACGTTTTGCATTGTTGCCAAAAAGTTCAATTTTGGTTTCATCTGACCAGAGCACCTTCTTCCACATGTTTGGTGTGTCTCCCAGGTGGCTTGTGGCAAACTTTAAACAACACTTTTTATGGATATCTTTAAGAAATGGCTTTCTTCTTGCCACTCTTCCATAAAGGCCAGATTTTCTCCCACCTCAGCTGTAGATCTCTGCAGTTCATCCAGAGTGATCATGGGCCTCTTGGCTGCATCTCTGATCAGTCTTCTCCTTGTATCAGCTGAAAGTTTAGAGGGACGGCCAGGTCTTGGTAGATTTGCAGTGGTCTGATACTCCTTCCATTTCAATATTATTGCTTGCACAGTGCTCCTTGGGATGTTTAAAGCTTGGGAAATCTTTTTGTATCCAAATCCGGCTTTAAACTTCTTCACAACAGTATCTCGGACCTGCCTGGTGCCTTGTTCTTCATGATGCTCTCTGCGCTTTTAACGGACCTCTGAGACTATCACAGTGCAGGTGCATTTATACCGAGACTTGATTACACACAGGTGGATTGTATTTATCATCATTAGTCATTTAGGTCAACATTGGATCATTCAGAGATCCTCACTGAACTTCTGGAGAGAGTTTGCTGCACTGAAAGTAAAGGGGCTGAATAATTTTGCACGCCCAATTTTTCAGTTTTTGATTTGTTAAAAAAGTTTGAAATATCCAATAAATGTCGTTCCACTTCATGATTGTGTCCCACTTGTTGTTGATTCTTCACAAAAAATACAGTTTTATATCTTTATGTTTGAAGCCTGAAATGTGGCAAAAGGTCGCAAAGTTCAAGGGGGCCGAATACTTTCGCAAGGCACTGTATATATATATATATATATCGTGACTGTATCCAATACACCACCACCTGTTGTTATGTTGCAAAAAAATATGTTATGAAATAAATACAAAATTACATATATTGATAAAATAAAGGTTTAAGGAAATACAGGCACCAAATTACTGCAAGACCAAACAGCTCAATCAAGCATGACGGTCTTGCACATATTGTCACGTTCTGACCTAAGTTCCTTTGTGATGTCTTTGTTTTAGTATGGTGATTTGTTATTTCTTTGTTTGGCCTGGTATGGTTCTCAATCAGAGGCAGCTGTCAATCGTTGTCCCTGATTGAGAACCATACTTAGGCAGCCTGTTTTCACCCTTGATTTGTGGGTGATTTATTTTTTCTGTTTAGTGTGTTTTGCACCTGGCGTAGCTGTTTCCGTTGTGCTTTTTGTTTCTTTGTTTGATGTTGTTCAGTTTAAATAAATAACATGAACAAGTACCATTCTGCACTTTGGTCCTCACCTTCTTCCACTGACGACCGTTACACTTATAAAAGCAGCTTTCATATAATAATAGAAAATAAATAGAAAATATAATAGAACAGCTTGAAAAGGCAGTGGAATGGGATTAGTGTGATGTGTGAAGAGTCCAATATTTTAACTTATATGTGTTACAAATCACATTATTGTGGGAGCACCTCCTCTAACAGTGTTTGAGAAGGTTTGAATCCTAAGGAACCTGCCTACACATAGTTTGAAGTACACTACCAACATAGCTACTGTAGTAGATAAAGGCAGTGTGCTGGAAAACCTTGGTAGAGCATGGGTGGAGTAGGCATTGTGGTGCTCATGAATTTCCTTTCTTTTTCAGCTTCAGACCAATCCCAACTTCTCACTTAAAATATAGTTTTTTGTTTGTAACTAATTACTAACTGGATCCTTATATTTGTCCTATTTCACACGTTTGGAAATGTGTTTTTTTGCATATCCCAACTCCCCCTGATACACCCTTGGAGTGGGGTCACAGCTATTATCAATGGTGACCCTGGAGCCATTAGGATTTTGTGCCTTGCACATCAACAGATTTTTCACCTCAGGGATTAGAACTAGCAACCCTTCAGTTCCTGGCCAAACACTCGAACCGCTAGGCTACCTGGAGCCCTAGCACACATAACTCTTGTCACTTTATCCAGTAGCTTTGATCCACAACAACATACTATACACTCACAACGGGGTTGGTTGTGTACTGGACTGTGCACGTTGCAGTTAGGAACTTATAGGCACTGTGGTGAGATTCATGACAATATCCTCTATTTAAATGTAGACTTGTTTGCCTCAAAGACAGGTACTACACACACACACACACACACACACACACACACACACACAGAGAGAGAGAGAGGACTTGGCTTTGATGAGTCATTTCCATTCTCTGGTAAATAGGTTTGAGATGGCTTCAGACATAACTCGTCTCATAACGGCCTTTAATCCAGTCACTGTGATGTCATATGATTTAGATAGTAAAATCTCTACAAAATGTACTGCATGGTGTGGCTCAGTTGGTAAAACCATGGTGTTTGCAATGCCAAAGTTACCAGTTACAACTTGGCAATCAGATCCCAAAATGAGCATCTTATTGTTAGAGGCTCAGTAACCAAGCCTCACAGCACACGGGCTGGCTGCCTGTATTTGGCACATCCTGTCCTGTTCCCTATTGGCTTGTGTTTCTGTCGACTCCTCTCCTCCTCAGAATAGATGGGGCGACAGGCCCCTGAGTAACAAGAGCATCCTGCCTGCATGGCAACAACGTAACCAGTCCTCTGTGTTATGTTACCCTGCCATGGTCTGATTTTAGAACCCAAGCTATCTACTGCTCCTATAGTATGTCATACAGTACTCAACATCCTCTCATCTATTGTAAAATACGTACAGCAGCGAGCACAGAAAACGCAAGTTACGCCGATAGCTAACCGGTGAAAGCGTGCGGTCGCATGGTGATGTCACCTGGTGATGTAATTTAAACCCCCCCTAACAAAACCATTTGTTTTGGTATATGACTGACGGATGTGTCTATGGGTACATTGTTGTATCAATAATTGAAATGGCCATTGAAAACGTTCCAAGACCCCAGACTGTAGCTGTCATGGTAAATGAAGTGTTTCAACATGTCCAATTAAGATTTGAAAAAAGGATAGCCTGGACATGAAAAGGGTTCTTTTAGGTCCAGGCACAGTTTATTTTCTATGTATTTATTATTTATTTTACATTTTTATTTAACCTTTATTTAACATTTTATTTAACTAGGCAAGTCAGTTAAGAACAAATTCTTGTTTACAATGACGGCCTACCAAAAGGCAAAAGGCCTCCTGTGGGGTTGGGGGCTGGGATTAAAAATATACATCAATTTAATAAAAATATAGTGCAAAACACACATGACAAGAGAGACAACACAACGCTACATAAAGAGAGACCTAAGACAACAACATAGCACAGCAGCAACACATGACAACGCAGCACGGTAGCAATACCACATGGTACCACATGGTATCAACACAACATGGTATCAACACAACATGGTAAAAACACAACATGGTAGCAACTCAACATGGTAGCAACACAGCATGGTAGCAACACAACATGGTAGCAACTGAACATGGTAGCAGCACAAAACAGGGTACAAACATTACTGGGCACAGACAACAGCACAAAGGGCAAGAAGGTAGAGACAACAATACATAACACAAAGAGACACAACTGTCAGTAAGAGTGTCCATGATTGAGACCTTTGAATGAAGAGATTGAGATAAAACTGTCCAGTTTGAGTGTTTGTTGGAGCTCGTTCCAGTCGCTAGCTGCAGCAAACTGAAAAGAGAAGAGACCCAGGGATGTGTGTGCTTTGGGAACCTTGAACAGAATGTGACTGGCAGAACGGGTGTTGTAAATGGAGGATGAGGGCTGCAGTAGATATCTCAGATAAGGGGGTTGAGTGAGGCCTAATGCTGAGCATCAGGAGCCAACAACACAAGCCTTCAGGTTTCAGACACGTCGAGGTTACTCATCAGACGACTGTATTTCAGTGAACTACTGCCATTATGCACACATAGTGTAGCTACATCACACTTCATGCATCAAAGCAGGACCTCTGCAACACTTCCTCTAACGCGGGCTGTCTGAAGCACAACGTTCAGACAGCAAGAGATCAGAGAGAGACGTAATCCTGCCATGACTCACTCAGCAGCATTGTACAACGCTGATTTGACCCAGTGGATGTGTAGACCACACTAGTGTTTCCCGGGCCATTGATGTTCTGTAAGACTACCCCAACGGGACAGTTGGCCTATCCTTATCAGAGAGGTCTTTGAAACCTTGAATACATTTTGTCGGGAAATGCAGTTCTGTCTCAGGTTCTGCAGTGGTGCAGTGGTTGCACAGCCTTTCCTCTACAGGGAGCCATGTTTTCCTGTGTCTACCCTTCTCAATGGCAAGGCTGTGTTCAATGAGCCTGTACTTTGTCAAGGTTTCTAAGGTTTTGATCAGTAACAAAGGTCAAATAGTTTGTCATGGTGTACAGTCGATTTAAGGCCAGATAGAACTGCATTTGGTTTGTTCTTGTGCTTGTGTTTCCCAATAAGCAATGTAGTTTTGTTTTGACTGTGTTGTAATATGTTTTGATCTGATTGATTGGATGTTCTGGTTCTGAGGCTTCAGTTTGTTAGTAGAACAGGTTTGTGAACTCAGCCCCAGGACCAGCTGGATGAGGGGACTCTTTTCTTTGCTCAGCTCTTGGTATTGCAGGGCTTTGTAATGAAATGAGATTGGGTCACTGTATTTTCGATGTTTCCAAAATTTAATTGCTCTTTTTTGAGTTTTTATTATTAGTGGATATTGGTCTAATTCTGTCCTTGCAATGTTTGTTTGTAGTTTTTCTCTGGACATGTAGGAGAATCTTGCAGAACTCAATGGGGTGTTTGTCCTATTGGGTGAAATATTGTTTTTCAAATGGACCCCACACCTCGCTGCCATAAAGTGCAATTGGTTCAATGACACAGTCAATAAGGTTTGGCAACATTTTTATAGATATTTCAATATATATATTTTTTTAATGGTGTAGAATGCCCTGCGTGCTTTATTTCTTAGTTCATTCACTGCCTCATTTAGGTTTCCCGTTGAGATTCTTTTTAGTACTCTATATATGTTTTACCAACTGAAAACTTTGATCTAATGCCCTGAGATCTGGATTGTCTCCTGAAAATCATTGGTCTTCTTGGGGTTTACAGCCAGGGCCCAGGTCTGGCAGTACTGCTCTAGCCGTACTGCCACGGCCCAGGTCTGGCAGTACTGCTCTAGCCGTACTGCCAGGGCCCAGGTCTGGCAGTACTGCTCTAGCCGTACTGCCACGGCCCAGGTCTGGCAGTACTGCTCTAGCCGTACTGCCACGGCCCAGGTCTGGCAGTACTGCTCTAGCCGTACTGCCACGGCCCAGGTCTGGCAGTACTGCTCTAGCCGTACTGCCAGGGCCCAGGTCTGGCAGTACTGCTCTAGCCGTACTGCCAGGGCCCAGGTCTGGCAGTACTGCTCTAGCCGTACTGCCAGGGCCCAGGTCTGGCAGTACTGCTCTGGCCGTACTGCCAGGGCCCAGGTCTGGCAGTACTGCTCTAGCCGTACTGCCACGGCCCAGGTCTGGCAGTACTGCTCTGCCGTGCTGCCACGGCCCAGGTCTGGCAGTACTGCTCTAGCCGTACTGCCACGGCCCAGGTCTGGCAGTACTGCTCTAGCCGTACTGCCAGGGCCCAGGTCTGGCAGTACTGCTCTAGCCGTACTGCCACGGCCCAGGTCTGGCAGTACTGCTCTAGCCGTACTGCCAAGGCCCAGGTCTGGCAGTACTGCTCTAGCCGTACTGCCAGGGCCCAGGTCTGGCAGTACTGCTCTAGCCGTACTGCCAGGGCCCAGGTCTGGCAGTACTGCTCTAGCCGTACTGCCAGGGCCCAGGTCTGGCAGTACTGCTCTAGCCGGTCCAGGCTCTGCTGTAGGCCATGTGCTGTGGGTGACAGCAGGCACAGGTAATCTGCCAAGAGTAGGCATTCAACCTCTTAATTGGTTAAAGAATTAATTTCACAATGTCACATGTTTTACCCCGTACACCACTTTCAATAACTTTGTAGAACAATCCTGTTTGCCAAATATAATTAAATACATGTAGGAAGTCAATAAAGAAAGTATAACTTTGGGTTTTATTTTGGTGGACATTTATCTCTCTCTCTCTCTCTCTCTCTCTCTCTCTCTCTCTCTCTCTCTCTCTCTCTCTCTCTCTCTCTCTCTCTCTCCCATGCATGTGATACCAAACACACACATATATGCTTTATCATATGTCTATGATCATGCTACTTTAGCCTGTTTCCTGTCTATGATCATGCTACTTTAGCCTGTTTCCTGTCTATGATCATGCTACTTTTGCCTGTTTCCTGTCTATGATCATGCTACTTTAGCCTGTTTCCTGTCTATGATCATGCTACTTTAGCCTGTTTCCTGTCTATGATCATGCTACTTTAGCCTGTTTCCTGTCTATGATCATGCTACTTTAGCCTGTTTCCTGTCTATGATCATGCTACTTTAGCCTGTTTCCTGTCTATGTCTATGGTAATGAAATGAGATTGGGTCACTGTATTTTAGATGTTTCCAAAATTTAATTGCTCTTTTTTTGAGTTTTTATTATTAGTGGATATTGGAATAATTCTGTCCTGCATGCATTGTTTGTAGTTTTCCTCTGGACATGTAGGAGAATCTTACAGAAGTCTGCATGCAGGGTTTTAATGGGGTGTTTGTGTCACACCTTGATCTGTTTCACCTGTCTTGTGCTCGTCTCCACACCCCACCAGGTGTCTCCCATTATTCCAATTGCTCTAATCTTTCTTAGTCGTCCCTGTTCTGACCTTTCTGCCTGTCCTGATTCTGCCTGCCGTCCTGTACCTGCCTGACTCTGATTTGGATTATGACTCTTTTCCTGCCTCGACTTACCTTTTGCCTGACCCTTGTACTATAATAAACTCTGAGACTTGTACTATCCTCCTCCTGTGACTGTATCTGGGTCATATCCTGAGTTGTGATAGTACGAACTGGCCTTGACTGACCCAGCAGACTCAGACCAGCTCCGCCAACGCAGTCGCCTTCAAAGAAGTCGCCATTGGTAGACACGAAGTAGTACTTTAAGACCTTATGGAAAGACTCCAGACCTTGGCAGAATGCCATGACCACACGTTCACTGCATTGCTGGAGCAATTTCACAGGTTATCTACTAAGCAGCAAGCCGCAACAGTAAACCACCCCAGACTGTCAGTTACCCAGCTACCAGCGCCACTTCTCCCCAATCTACCCCAGCTTCCTGAGAACCCCACTTACCTCCTCTGGAGTGCTACATTGCAGATCCAGGATCCTGCCGGGCGTTTATCTCCCAGTCTGGAATAGTTTGTGGTGGAGGTTAGAAAGGTGTTTGATTCTCCGTTGCCTGGGAGAGAGGCTGCTCGTAAGTTACTGCAACTTCGTCGAGACTCCCGTAGTGTGGCAGACTAGCCGGTAGAGTTTTGCACTTTGGCTGCTTAGAGTGCCTGGATCCCAGAAGCTCTGTTCAAAATGTTCCTGCATGGATTATCAGTGGTGGTCAAAGACAAGCTCACAGCCCGGGAGCTTCCCATGGATCTCGAATCTCTCATAGCCTTGACCATATGGATCGATGGGCGGCTATGGGAACGTAGGAGGGAGAGGAGGTCTGACCCGGTCGCACTCGCTCGTCCACAGTGCCCACTTCGCCTCCGAGGAATCCCAGAGGTACTTGGTAGGATCCCCAGAGTTCCCTCAGGAATCACAGAGGGCTGTCGACTCGCTTCCTCCAGAGCCCATGTCCCTGGGCAGGGCCAGATTGTCTCCTGCTGAACGCTTACGCAGACTGAGCACCAATAGCTGTCTGTAAGAGGACATTACATATCTACCTGTCCATTAAAAGACCAGGATCATCAAGGAGTCATGAGTAAGTTGGTGAGCCATACGGGGAGTTTCCCCATCTTCCATTTCTCGTACTCCTCTCCATGCTATCCTGTTGTGGGGTGACCAGTCCAAATCTCTCCAGGTGCTCATTGACTCTGGGCCCGACGAGACCTTTATGAATGGTACCCTGGTGTTGGAGCTGGGAATCCCCACACAACCAGGACCTCCGGGAAGTTTTCAATAAGGCCCATGCTACATCTCTCGCTCCGCATCAACCTTACGACTGCGCTATCGATCTTCTCCTGGGAACTACACCGCTTCGGGGGGCAGTTTTATTCCCCGTCTGGTCCAGAGACCAAGACCTTGGAAGAGTACATTGAGGACTCTCTTTCTGCAGGGAGTATCCGTCCATCTGCCTCCCCCGCCGGCACAGCATTCTTCTTTGTGGAGATGAAGGACAAAACCTTGCATCTGTGTATCGACTTGCAGGGCCTGAATGGTATCACGGTTAAAAAAAACATTACCCTTTACCACTCAAGTCCTTGGCTTTCGAGCCTCTCCAAGGGGTGACGATCTTCTCAAAGTTGGACCTTCAAAACGCCTACCATCTGGTTTGGATACAGGGAGGAGACGAATGGAAGACAGCTTTTAACACAGCTAGCGGGCACTATGAGCACCTTGTCATGCCATTCGGACTGACCAATGCTCCCACAGTGTTCCAGGCCCTGGTCAACGATGTGCTCCATAATATGTTGAACCGGTTCATGTTTGTCTACCTTGACGACATCCTATGTTTTTCCCAGTCAGCTCAAGAACATTGCCTCCACGTCCGACAGGTCCTTCAGAGTTTCCTCGAGAACCAGCTTTTTGTTAAAGCAGGAAAATCCTTCCAAGGTTACGTCATCGCTGCAGGAAATATTCAGATGGACTCTGACGAGGTGAGAGCGGTGGAGTGCAGCTGCAACGTTTCCTGGGGTTTGTTAATGTCTACCGCCTCTTCATCCAGGGTTACAGCATCCTGGCTTCTCAGCACTCACCTTCCCCCAAGGTTCCGTTCACGTGGTCTCCAGCAGCTGACCGGGAGTTCTCGGACCTCAAGCATCGGTTCACTACAGCTCCCATCTTAGTCCATCCAGAACCGTCCAGTCTGTTTTGTGGTGGAGGTCGATGACTCAGACGTCAGAGTGGGGGGCCGTCCTCTCCCGGCGTTCTACCCAGGACCAAAAGCTGCATCCCTACGCTTTCCTTTCCCATCTTATTAACCCTGCTGAGAAGGGAAACCGAGAACTACTCATGGTCATTATGACGTTGGAGGAGTGGAGGCACTGGTTAGCGGGGGCAGAACATCCATTCATAGTGTCATAGTGATAGTTTGTCCCATTGGGTGAAATATTGTTTTGCAAGTGGACCCCACACACCTTGCTGCCATAAAGTGCAATTGGTTCAATGACACATTCAATTCGTTTTTAATAGGTATTTCAATTTGAATTCATTTTTTTATGGAGTTGAATGCCCTTTGTGCTTTCTCTGTCAGTTCATTCACTGCATCATTAAGGTGTCCATTTGAGCTTTTTTTAAACCTAAGTAATTGTAGTGTGTGCAGTACTCTATATATGTTGTACCAATTGAGTACTTTGGTCTAATTCCCTGAGATCTCTCGCTCCCACTATCTCGCGCTCCCTCTTTCTCTCTCCCTCCCTCCTCCTCTCTCTCCACTCCTCCTCTCTTTTCTCTCTCTACCCCCTCTTGCCCATCTCTCTCTCCTCCTCTCTCTCCCTCCCTCTCTCTCTCTCTCTCGCTCTCTCTCTCCCTCTCTCTCTCATCCCCCCTTTCCCTCTCACCCCGTCTCACTCTTCCCCCTCTCTAGTTCCCTCATCTGATTATCAGCTGTTGTCAAACACAAATAAGATTATTCAAACTAGATAAAAAGCCGATATGAGTATGACATCCTAATAATTAAAGCATACTCTTTTGAAATGTTCTAAATTTCACATACTATAAAACGTTCTGTGTTCACATACCCAAATGCTTACTATTTAGAAAGCAAGTACAGGTAACCAGACACAGCATGTTTTTTTACATGAAGAAGACCAAATGAGTGCACTTTATAGACTTGACACACACACACACACACACACACACACACACACACACACACACACACACACACACACACACACACACACACACACACACACACACACACACACACACAGTGACGGCAGTTTAATACATGCTAGTTTCCATTGTGTAATCTGCATGGACTATTTCCTGTACCACAGAGTTCCAGACAATGATTCATGGTGAGCTGAGTGAAGCAGTTCAACAAGACACCGGCGTACCACAACATCACCTGACATGTGGGCACCCTCACCTGCTGGAGGCACTTCAGCACCATTATCACCAATGGTGTGTGTTTTACATTTACGAGTTAGGTTACAATTAGGGTTAGGGGTAAGGGGTTAGGTTTAGGGTTACAATTAGGGTTAGGGGTAAGGGGTTAGGTTTAGGGTTACAATTAGGGTTAGGGGTAAGGGGTTAGGTTTAGGGTTACAATTAGGGTTAGGGGTTAGGGGTTAGGTTTAGGGTTACAATTAGGGTTAGGGGTAGGGGTTAGGTTTAGGGTTACAATTAGGGTTAGGGTTAGGGGTTAGGTTTAGGGTTACAATTAGGGTTAGGGGTTAGGTTTAGTGTTACAATTAGGGTTAGGGGTTTTAGGTTTAGGGTTACAATTAGGGTTAGGGGTAAGGGGTTAGGTTTAGGGTTACAATTAGGGTTAGGGGTTTAGGGGGTTACAATTAGGGTTAGGGGGTTAGGTTTAGGGTTACAATTAGGGTTAGGGGTTAGGTTTAGTGTTACAATTAGGGTTAGGGGTTTAGGTTTAGGGTTACAATTAGGGTTAGGGGTAGGGGTTAGGTTTAGGGTTACAATTAGGGTTAGAGGTTTAGGTTTAGGTTACAATTAGGGTTAGGGGTTTAGGTTTAGGGTTACAATTAGGGTTAGGGGTTAGGGGTTAGGTTTAGGGTTACAATTATGGTTAGGGGTTAGGGGTTAGGTTTCGGTTACAATTAGGGTTAGGGGTTAGGTTTAGGGTTACAATTAGGGTTAGGGGTTTAGGTTTAGGGTTACAATTAGGGTTAGGGTAAGGGGTTAGGTTTAGGTTACAATTAGGGTTAGGGGTTAGGTTTAGGGTTACAATTAGGGTTAGGGGTAATGGGTTAGGTTTAGGGTTACAATTAGGGTTAGGTGTTAGGGGTTAGGTTTAGGGTTACAATTAGGGTTAGGGGTTAGGGGTTAGGTTTAGGGTTACAATTAGGGTTAGGGGTTAGGGGTTAGGGGTTAGGTTTAGGGTTACAATTAGGGTTAGGTGTTAGGTTTAGGGTTACAATTAGGGTTAGGGGTTAGGGTTAGGTTTAGGGTTACAATTAGGGTTAGGGGTTAGGGGTTACAATTAGGGTTAGGGGTTAGGGGTTAGGTTTAGGGTTACAATTAGGGTTAGGGTTTAGGTTTAGGGTTACAATTAGGGAAGGGGTTAGGTTTAGGGTTACAATTAGGGTTAGAGGTGGGGTTAGATTTAGGGTTACAATTAGGGTTAGGGGTTAGGGGTTAGGTTTAGGGTTACAATTAGGGTTAGGGGTAAGGGGTTAGGTTTAGGTTACATTAGGGTTAGGGTAAATAGGGGTTAGGTTTAGGGTTACAATTAGGGTTAGAGGTAAGGGTTAGGTTTAGGGTTACAATTAGGGTTAGGGGTAAGGGGTTAGGTTTAGGGTTACAATTAGGGTTAGGGGTTAGGGGTTAGGTTTAGGGTTACAATTAGGGTTAGGGGTTAGGGGTGGTTTAGGGTTACAATTATGGTTAGGGGTTAGGGTTAGGTTTTAGGGTTACAATCAGGGTAGGGGTTAGGTTTAGGGTTACCCCAGGGTTAGGGGTACCTTAGGTTTAGGGTTACAATTAGGTTTAGGGGTAGTAGGTTTAGGGTTACAATTAGGGTTAGGGGTTAGGTTTAACCCCAGGGTACAGTAGGTTTAACAATTAGGGTTAGGTGTTAGGGGTTAGGTTTAGGGTTACCCAGGGGTTAGGGGTTAGGTTTAGGTTACAATTAGGGTTAGGGGTTAGGGGTTAGGGGTTAGGTTTAGGGTTACAATCAGGGTTAGGGGTACAGTTTAGGGTTACAATTATTAGGGGTTAAGGTTTAGGGTTACAATTAGGGTTAGGGGTTAGGTTTAGTGTTACAGGGTTAGAACCCCATGATCAATTAACCCTCAATTAGGTTTAGGGTACAATTAGGGTTATAAACCCAGGGTTACAATTAGGGTTAGAGGTAGAAGGGTTACAATTAGGGTTAGGGGTACAACCCCATTAAGGGTTACTTAACCATTAGGGGTTAGGTTTAGGGTTACAATTAGGTTAGGGGTTAGGTTTAGGGTTACAATTAGGGTTAGGGGTAAGGGGTTAGGTTTAGGGTTACAATTAGGGTTAGGGTAAGGGGTTAGGTTTAGGGTTACAATTAGGGTTAGGGGTTAGGTTTAGGGTTACAATTAGGGTTAGGGGTAAGGGGTTAGGTTTAGGGTTACAATTAGGGTTAGGTGTTACCCCAGGTTTAGGGTTACAATTAGGGTTAAGGGGTTAGGTTTAGGGTTACAATTAGGGTTAGGGGTTAGGGGTTAGGTTTAGGGTTACAATTAGGGTTAGGGGTAACCCACAGGTTTAGGGTTACTATTAGGGTTAGGGGTAAGGGGTTAGGTTTAGGGTTACAATTAGGGTTAGGGGTAACCCCAGGTTTAGGGTTACAATTAGGGTTAGGGGTTAGGTGTTAGGTTTTAGGTTTAGGGTTACCCCATTAGGTTTAGGGTTACAAGTAGGGTTAGTTAGAAGGCCAGGGGTTACGGTTAAGGGGTAAATTAGGGTTACAGGATTTAGGAAAATACCATTTTGAATGTAAATACATTTTAGGTCCCCACAAGAATAGTAAACATATGCTGTGTGTGTGACAAGAATGCCTCAGTACAGTGGAACCCCATAACCTTAACCCTCAGTAGAGTGGAACCCCATAACCTTAACCCTCAGTACAGTAGAACCCCATAACCTTAACCCTCAGTAGAGTGGAACCCCATAACCTTAACCCTCAGTACAGTGGAACCCCATAACCTTAACCCTCAGTAGAGTGGAACCCCATAACCTTAACCCTCAGTACAGTAGAACCCCATAACCTTAACCCCCAGTACAGTAGAACCCCATGATCCTAACCTTAACCCTCATACAGTAGAACCTTAACCCTCAATACAGTAGAACACCCATAACCCTCAATACAGTACAACCCCATAACCTTAACCATCAGTACAGTAGAACCCCATGATCCTAACGTTTACATTACATTTAAGTCATTTAGCAGACGCTCTTATCCAGAGCGACTTACAAATTGGTGAATTCAGACATCAGTGGAACCCCATTTACAATAGTGCATCTAAATCATTTAAGGGGGGGTAGAAGGATTGCTTTATCCTATCCTAGGTATTCCTTGCAGAGGTGGGGTTTCAGGTGTCTCCGGAAGGTGGTGATTGACTCCGCTGTCCTGTAGGGAGTTTGTTCCACCATTGGGGGGCCAACCCGAACAGTTTTGACTGGGCTGAGAACCCTTCCTCAGTGGTAGGGGGCGAGCAGGCCAGAGGTGGATGAACGCAGTAACCCTTGTTTGGGTGTAGGGCCTGATCAGAGCCTGGAGGTACCCCCCCTACAGCTCCGTAGGCAAGCACCATGGTCTTGTAGAGGATGCGAGCTTCAACTGGAAGCCAGTGGAACCGGAGGAGCGGGGTGAGTACAGAACTTGGGAAGGTTGAACACCAGACGGGCTGCGGCGTTCTGGATGAGTTGTAGGGGTTTAATGGCACAGGCAGGGAGCCCAGCCAACCCGAGTCAGTAATCCAGACGGGAGATGACAAGTGCCTGGATTAACCTAACGCCGCTTCCTGTGTGAGGCAGGGTCGTACTCCGGATGTTGTAGAGCATGAACCTACAGGAACGGGCCCCATAACCGCTTGATGTTAGTTGACGAGGGTGTTGTCCAGGATCACGCCATTCTTAGCGCTCTGGGAGTACACAATGGAGTTGTCCCGTGATGGCGAGATCATGGAACAGGCAGTCCTTCCCCGGGAGGAAGAGCAGCTCCGTCTTGCCGAGGTTCAGCTTGAGGTGGTGATCCGTCATCCACACTGATATGTCTGCCAGACATGCAGAACTGGTCATCAGACCAAAGGAGAAGATAACCCTGCATAGCAATGATAGGAGAGACATGTAGGTTATGACAGAGCCAAGTGACTTGGTGTATAGCGAGAATAGGAGAGCGCCTAGAACAGAGCCCTGGGGGACACCAGTGAGAGCGCGTGGCGAGGAGACCATTCTCGCCACGCCACCTAACCCTAGTACGAGTCAGGTAGGACCCCATGGGCCGCGCCGGATGCCCAACTCGGAGAGGGTGGAGAGGAGGATCTGATGGTTCACAGTATCGAAGGCAGCCGATCTAGAAGGATGAGAGCAGAGGAGAGAGAGTTAGCTTTAGCAGTGCGGAGCGCCTCCGTGATACAGAGAAGAGCAGTCTCAGTTGAATGACTAGTCTTGAAACCTGACTGATTTGGATCAAGAAGGTCATTCTGAGAGAGATAGCGGGAGAGCTGGCCATAACCACGTTCAAGAGTTTTGGAGAGAAAAGAAAGAAGGGATACTGGTCTGTAGTTGTTGACATCGGAGGGATCGAGTGTAGGTTTTTTCAGAAGGGGTGCAACTCTCGCTCTCTTGAAGACGGATAAGCCAGCGGTCAGGGATGAGTTGATGAGCGAGGTGATAGAAGGTCTCCGGAAATGGTCTGGAGAAGAGAGGAGGGGATAGGGTCAAGCGGGCAGGTTGTTGGGCGGCCTCAGTTTCATCTGGAGAGAGGGGGAGAAAGAGGTCAGAGCACAGGGTAGGGCAGTGTGAGCAGAACCAGCGAGTGTCAGACTTAGCAAACGAGGATCGGATGTCGTCGACCTTCTTTTCAAAATGGTTGACAAGTCATCTGCAGAGAGGGAGGAGGGGGGGAGGGGGAGGAGGATTCAGGAGGGAGGAGAAGGTGGCAACCTTCCTAGGGTTAGAGGAGATGATTGGAATTTAGAGTGGTAGAAAGTGGCTTTAGCAGCAGAGACAGAGGAGGAAAATGTAGAGAGGAGGGAGTGAACGGATGCCAGGTCCGCAGGGAGGTTTTCCTCCATTTCCGCTCGGCTGCCCGGAGCCCTGTTCTGTGAGCTCGCAATGAGTCGTCGAGCCACGGAGCGGGAGGGGAGGACCGAGCCGGCCTGGAGGATAGGGGACATAGAGAGTCAAAGGATGCAGAAAGGGAAGAGAGGAGGGTTGAGGAGGCAGAATCAGGAGATAGGTTGGAGAAGGTATGAGCAGAGGGAAGAGATGATAGGATGGAAGAGGAGAGAGTACGGGGAGAGTAAGGTTGGGACGGCGCGATACCATCCGAGTAGGGGCAGTGTGGGAAGTGTTGGATGAGAACGAGAGGGAAAAGGATACAAGGTAGTGGTCGGAGACTTGGAGGGGAGTTGCAATGAGGTTAGTGGAAGAACAGCATCTAGTAAAGATGAGGTCGAGCGTATTGCCTGCCTTGTGAGTAGGGGGGAAGGTGAGAGGGTGAGGTCGAAAGAGGAGAGGAGTGGAAAGAAGGAGGCAGAGAGGAATGAGTCAAAGGTAGACGTGGGGGAGGTTAAAGTCCCCAGGACTGTGAGAGGTGAGCCGTCCTCAGGAAAGGAGCTTATCAAGGCATCAAGCTCATTGATGAACTCTCCGAGGAACCTGGAGGGCGATAAATAATAAGGATGTTAAGCTTGAAAGGGCTGGTAACTGTGACAGCATGGAATTCAAAGGAGGCGATAGACAGATGGGTAAGGGGAGAAAGAGAGAATGACCACTTGGGAGAGATGAGGATCCCGTAGAACCCCTGACCAGAAGCTCTCGGGGTGTGCGAGAACACGTACGAAGAGAGAGCAGTAGGAGTAGCAGTGTTGTCTGTGGTGATCCATGTTTCCGTCAGTGCCAAGAAGTCGAGGACTGGAGGAGGCCAGCCTGAGATGAACTCTGCCTTGTTGGCAGTCGGCAGTTCCAGAGGCTACCGGAGACCTGGAACTCCACGTGGGTCGTGCGCGCTGGGACCACCAGATTAGGGTGGCCGCGGCCACGCGGTGTGGAGCGTTTGTATGGTCTGTGCAGAGAGGAGAGAACAGGGATAGATAGACACATAGTTGACAGGCTACAGAAGAGGCTACGCTAATGCAAAGGAGATTGGAATGACAAGTGGACTACACTTATCGAATGTTCAGAACCCGTAGCAAGAATCTTGCTACGTAAGCTTAACCCCATAACCCTAACCTTAACCCTCAGTAAGGTAGAACCCCATAACCCTCAGTACAGTAGAACTCCATAACCTTAACCCTCAATACAGTAGAACCCTATAACCCTCAGTACAGTAGAACTCCATAACCTTAACCCTCAATAATAGAACCCTATAATCCTCAGTACAGAAGAACCCCATAACCCTCCATACAGTAGAACCCCATAACCTTAACCCTCAATAATAGAACCCCATAACCCTAAGTACAGTAGAACCCCATAACCCTCCATACAGTAGAACCCCATAACCTTAACCCTCAATAATAGAACCCCATAACCCTCAGTACAGTAGAACCCCATAACCTTAACCCTCAATAATAGAACCCCATAACCCTCAGTACAGTAGAACCCCATAACCATAACCCTCAGTACAGTAGAACCGCATAACCCTCAGTACAGTAGAACCCCATAACCATAACCCTCAGTACAGTAGAACCCCATAACCCTTAGTACAGTAGAACCTCATAACCCTCAGTACAGTAGAACCCCATAACCCTCAGTACAGTAGAACCCCATAACCATAACCCTCAGTACAGTAAAACCCCATAACCCTCAGTACTGTAGAACCCCATAACCCTCAGTACAGTAGAACCCCATAACCCTCAGTGCAGTAGAACCCCATAACCCTCAGTACAGTAGAACCCCATAACCCTCAGTACAGTAGAACCCCATAACCCTCAGTGCAGTAGAACCCCATAACCATAACCCTCAGTACAGTAGAACCCCATAACCCTCAGTACAGTAGAACCCCATAACCCTCAGTACAGTAGAACCCCATAACCCTCAGTACAGTAGAACCCCATAACCTTAACCCTCAATAATAGAACCCCATAACCATAACCCTCAGTACAGTAGAACCCCATAACCCTCAGTACAGTAGAACCCCATAACCTTAACCCTCAGTACAGTAGAACCCAATAACCATAACCTTCAGTACAGTAGAACCCCATAACCATAGCCTTACCTCTCAGTACAGTAGAACCACCCTAGCATTCCCCTGCTGAATGTGTGTGTGCGTGTGTGTGTGTTCTTCATTATCTCCGTTCCAAGTATTGTCTCAGCAGCCGGGGCCGAGCCAGGCTCCGACTGGCTGCTCTTTGTGTAACCAAGACCAGCTGAAGTACTAACCCACACCAGGGCCACACTCCTTTCCACCCCAGGGCCACACTCCCTTTCCACCCCAGGGCCACACTCTTTTCCACACCAGGGCCACACTCCTTTCCACCCCAGGGCCACACTCCCTTTCCACCCCAGGGCCACACTCCTTTCCACCCCAGGGCCACACTCCTTTCCACCCCAGGGCCACACTCCTTTCCACCCCAGGGCCACACTCCTTTCCACCCCAGGGCCACAGTCCTTCCACCCCAGGGCCACACTCCCTTTCCACCCCAGGGCCACACTCCCTTTCCACACCAGGGCCACACTCCTTTCAACCCCAGGGCCACACTCCCTTTCCACCCCAGGGCCACACTCCCTTTCCACCCCAGGGCCACACTCCCTTTCCACACCAGGGCCACACTCCCTTCCACCCCAGTGACTGAACACACATAATTACACACACACACACACACACATACAGACACATAGACACACACACACACACCCTAACCCAGCACCAATATGATTGATTTGACTAAACTAACTAATCTCCTTACTGTTGTTCAGTGGAATCGGGAGGTTCGGAGCCAGAACAAGAACGTGATTGAGAACCACTGAGTGTAGACTACAGACTATGACGACCCCATACTGTAACTGTCCACCAGTGTTAATGGGTGATTCACTGTCCCGTCTGGTTCGTGGTAACAGTGGTATCCTCTCATCTCCTGACCACATCCCTATATGGGTACAACAAGGACATTGTGACCCGCTGGTTTCCTGCGGTGGGCCATATACACATTGGATGTGTCCCAAACGTCATCCTATTGCCTATATAGGGCCCGGAAGGGCTCTGGTCGAAAGTAGTGCACTATGTAGGAGTTGGGTGCCATTTTGGGTGGCGCAGGTTGGGTCTGTCTTGGTTGATCCCATCAGCGGCAGGTTAGTGCCTTTATCGTATGATAACGCATGTTTCTGTGTGGTGTAGTCTGGTGATACTGTCAACCTGTTGTGGGTTAACTGATAGGGAACACAGTGTACCCTGACAAACAAACCTGTTTGGATATGATTAGACCAATGTTTTCTGCACACTGTATGGCCTCAACAGAGTTGGGGAGAAGGCAAAGAGGGAAGGCGAGTTAGACGTACACACGGGCACGCACGCACGCACGCACGCACGCCGCACGCAGTACGCACGTACGCACGCACGCACGCATAACACACACACACACACACACACACACACACATACACACACACACACACACACACACACAGTAGAACACACACACACACACACACACACACACACACACACACACACACACACACAGTCTGCAGAGGCAGCCAAGCGAGACAGTACAGAACTGTTTACCCAGCAGGCCCAGGTGTAGGGCTTTACTCTGTGCAGCTGGATAGGGAATAACCAGACAACCACACACACATACAGATACTCAGGGGGCAGCAATCTACCATATCCTCTACGTGTCCTGTTCAGCCTTTGAAGCTGCACCTTTGGACCGAAAGGTTGCTGGATCGACCCGAGCTGACAAGGGAAGGATCTGCCGTTCTGCCCTTTCAACAAGGCTGTTAGTTAAAACACACAATTCCCCGGGAGGCCATCATTATAAATAACAATTTGTGCTGAACTGACTTGCCTAGTTCAATAAAGGTTCATTTAAAAAAAATGCACCTAAACACTGTCTAAAAGGACCATTGAACTGTATATTTATAATATTCTATTTAGCTAGATACAGTACATACTTCAACACTCCAAACTGCCACCTCTGCAATAGATCTGTGTCTACACTCTTAGAGAAAAAGGTGCTTTAAAGAACCTAAAATGGTTCTTTGGCTGTCCACATAGGAGAAGCCTTTCCACAGAGGGTTCTACATGGAACCCAAAAGGGAACCAAAATGGGCTCTATCTGGAACTAAAAAGGGTTCTCCTATGGGTACAGCTGAAGAACCGTTTTGGAACAATTCTTTTCTATGAGTGTACCCGT
Organism: Oncorhynchus masou masou; assembly: GCF_036934945.1. Classification (NCBI taxonomy): domain Eukaryota; kingdom Metazoa; phylum Chordata; class Actinopteri; order Salmoniformes; family Salmonidae; genus Oncorhynchus; species Oncorhynchus masou. The sequence goes on along the minus strand of NC_088229.1, from coordinate 10,277,540 downwards.
GCTCAAGGTTTACATGCAGGGTTACAGCTCCAAAGCTCTGTGCTAAGTGTGAGTCTATCTGCAGTAAGAAGGTGGTGAACTGGTAGAGAGGGGTGAGGTGAAGAACAGATATGCAGTACAGTTGGGCCCCAAGGGAAGAGACCATATTTAACTGAAGCCGCACAAGAGGTTTTTGACACGGAGCTTCTTTCACATGCCCCCCTCCCCCTCCCCACTTCAAAGTGCTATTTATGCAGAAACCAGTCAGAGATTTCCTGTCCTCCTCTTTCCTCTTCTCCCCAGGGGCAATGGCTTTTGGAACATGCCTTTTGTTGTGTTACGGAGGGGAAAAAAATACAACTTGGATATATTTCACGTCTGTCTGTCTGTCTGTCTGTCTGTCTGTCTGTCTGTCTGTCTGTCTGTCTGTCTGTCTGTCTGTCTGTCTGTCTGTCTGTCTGTCTGTCTCTACCCTTCTCTCATCCCCTCTCTTTCTATCTCTACCCTTCTCTCATCCCCTCTCTTTCTATCTCTACCCTTCTCTCATCACCTCTCTTTCTATCTCTACACCCCTCTCATCCTTTCTTTCTATCTCTACCCCCCTCTCATCCTCTCTTTCTATCTCTACCCACCCTCATCCTCTCTTTCTATCTCTACCCCCTCTCATCCTCTCTTTCTATCTCTACCCCCTCTCATCCTCTCTTTCTATCTCTACCCCTCTCATCCTCATCTCTACCCCCTCTCATCCTCTCTTTCTATCTCTACCCCCATTCATCCTCTCTTTCTATCTCTACCCCCTCTCATCCTCTCTTTCTATCTCTACCCCCTCCCATTCTCTCTTTCTATCTCTACCCCCTCTCATCCTCTCTTTTTATCTCTACCCTTCTCTCGTCCCCTCTCTTTCTATCTCTACCCCCTCCCATTCTCTTTTTCTATCTCTACCCCATCTCATCCTCTCTTTCTATCTCTACCCCTCTCTCATCCTCTCTTTCTATCTCTACACTTCTCTCATCCCCTCTCTTTCTATCTCTACCACTTCTCATTCTCTCTCTTTCTATCTCTACCCCCCTCTCATCCCTCTCTTTCTATCTCTACCCCCTCACATCCCCTCTCTTTCTATCTCTACACCCCTCTCATCCCCTCTCTTTCTATCTCAACCCCCCTCTCATACTCTCTCTTTCTATCGCTACCCCCTCTCTCATCCTCTCTTTCTATATCTACCCTACTCTCATCCCCTCTCTTTCTATCTCGACCTCTTCTCATTCTCTCTCTTTCTATCTCTACCCCCTCTCATCCTCTCTCTTTCTATCTCTACCCCCTCACATCCCCTCTCTTTCTATCTCTACCCCCTCTCATCCCCTCTCTTTCTATTTCTACACCCCTCTCATCCCCTCTCTTTCTATCTCAACCCCCCTCTCATACTCTCTCTTTCTATCTCTACCCCCTCTCTCATCCTCTCTTTCTATCTCTACCCTTCTCTCATCCCCTCTCTTTCTATCTCTACCACTTCTCATTCTCTCTCTTTCTATCTCTACCCCCTCTCATCCTCTCTCTTTTTCTATCTCTACCCCCTCTCATCCCCATCTCTACCCCCTCTCATCCCCTCTCTTTCTATCTCTACACCCCTCTCATCCCCTCTATTTCTATCTCAACCCCCTCTCATACTCCTCTTTCTATCTCTACCCCCATCCTCTCTTTCTATATCTACCCTACTCTCATCCAATCTCTTTTTATCTCGACCTCTTCTCATTCTCTCTCTTTCTATCTCTACCCCTCTCTCATCCTCTCTTTCTCTTGACCCCAATCCCATCCCCTCTCTTTCTATCTATACCCCCTCTCATCCTCTCTTTCCATCTCCCCCCCTCTCATCCTCTCTCTTTCCATCTCTACCCCCTCTCACCACTCTTTCTATCTCTACCCCCCTTTCTCTCTCCCTCTATCTCTACCCCCTCTCATACTCTCTCTTTCTTTCTCTACCCCCTCTCTCATCCTCTCTTTCTATCTCTACCCTTCTCTCATCCCCTCTCTTTCTATCTCTAACACTTCTCATTCTCTCTCTTTCTATCTCTACCCCCACTCATCCCCTCTCTTTCTATCTCTACACCCTGTCATCCTCTCTATTTCTATCTCTACCCCCTCTCATCCCCTCTCTTTCTATATCTACACCCCTCTCATCCCCTCGCTTTCTATCTCTACCCCCCCCCCTCATCCTCTCTTTCTATCTCTACCCCCTCCCATCCTGTCTTTCTATCTCTACCCCACTCCCACTCTCTTTCTATCTCTACCCCACACTCATCCTCTCTTTCTATCTCTACCCCCTCTCATCCTCTCTTTCTATCTCTACCCCCTCTCATCCTCTCTTTCTATCTCTACCCCCTCTCATCCTCTCTTTCTATCTCTACCCCCTCCCATCCTGTCTTTCTATCTCTAACCCCTCCCATCCTCTCTTTCTATCTCTACCCCCTCTCATCCTCTCTTTCTATCTCTACCCCCTCTCATTATCTCTTTCTATCTCTACACCCCTCTCATTATCTCTTTCTATCTCTACCACTTCTCATCCTCTCTCTTTCCATCTATACACCCCTTTCATCCACTCTCTTTCTATATCTACACCCCATCCCCTCGCTTTCATCTCTACCCCCCCTCATCGTCTCTTTCTATCTCTACCCCCTCCCATCCTGTCTTTCTATCTCTACCCCCTCCCATCCTCTCTTTCTATCTCTACCCCCTCTCATCCTCTCTTTCTATCTCTACCCCCTCTCATCCTCTCTTTCTATCTCTACCCCATCCTCTCTTTCTATCTCTACCCCCTCCATCCTCTCTTTCTATCTCTACCCCCTCCCATCCTGTCTTTCTATCTCTACCCCCTCCCATCCTCTCTTTCTATCTCTACCCCCTCTCATCCTCTCTTTCTATCTCTACCCCCTCTCATCCTCTCTTTCTATCTCTACCCCCTCTCATCCTCTCTTTCTATCTCTACCCCCTCTCATCCTCTCTTTCTATCTCTACCCCCTCCCATCCTGTCTTTCTATCTCTAACCCCTCCCATCCTCTCTTTCTATCTCTACCCCCTCTCATTATCTCTTTCTATCTCTACACCCCTCTCATTATCTCTTTCTATCTCTACCACTTCTCATCCTCTCTCTTTCCATCTATACACCCCTTTCATCCACTCTCTTTCTATATCTACACCCCTCTCATCCCTCGCTTTCTATCTCTACCCCCCTCATCGTCTCTTTCTATCTCTACCCCCTCCCATCCTGTCTTTCTATCTCTACCCCCTCCCATCCTCTCTTTCTATCTCTACCCCCCTCTCATCCTCTCTTTCTATCTCTACCCCCTCTCATCCTCTCTTTCTATCTCTACCCCCTCTCATCCTCTCTTTCTATCTCTACCCCCTCTCATCCTCTCTTTCTATCTCTACCCCCTCCCATCCTGTCTTTCTATCTCTAACCCCTCCAATCCTCTCTTTCTATCTCTACCCCCTCTCATCCTCTCTTTCTATCTCTACCCCCTTTCATCCCCTCTCTTTCTATCTCTACACCCCTCTCATTATCTCTTTCTATCTCTACCACTTCTCATCCTCTCTCTTTCTATCTCTACCCCCTCTCATTATCTCTTTCTATCTCTACACCCCTCTCATTATCTCTTTCTATCTCTACCACTTCTCATCCTCTCTCTTTCTATCTCTACACCCCTCTCATTATCTCTTTCTATCTCTACCACTTCTCATCCTCTCTCTTTCTATCTCTACCCACTCTCATTCTCTCTCTTTCTATCTCTACCACTTCTCATCCCCTCTTTCTATTTCTTCCACTTCTCATCCTCTCTCTCTGTATCTCTAACACTTCTCATCCCCTCTCTTTCTATCTCTACCACTTCTCATTCTCTCTCTTTCTATCTCTACACCCCTCTCATCCTCTCTCTTTCTATCTCTACACCCCCTTTCATCCCCTCTCTTTCTATCTCTAAACCCCTCTCATTATCTCTTTCTATCTCTACCCCCTCTCATCCTCTCTCTTTCTATCTCTACCCCCTCTACCAGTTCTCATCCTCTCTCTTTCTATCTCTACCACTTCTCATCCCCTCTCTTTCTATCTCTACCACTTCTCATTCTCTCTTTTCCATCTATACACCCCTCTCATCCTCTCTCTTTCTATCTCTACACCCCTTTCACCCCCTCTCTTTCTATCTCTACACCCCTTTCATCCCCTCTCTTTCTATCTCTAAACCCCCTCTCATTATCTCTTTCTATCTCTACCCACTCTCATTCTCTCTCTTTCTATCTCTACCACTTCTCATCCCCTCTCTTTCTATCTTTACCACTTCTCATCCTCTCTCTTTCTATCTCTACACCCCTCTCATCCCATCTCATTCTATCTCTACACCCCTCTCATTATCTCTTTCTATTTCTACCCCCTCTCATCCTCTCTCGTTCTATCTCTACCTCCTCTACCACTTCTCATCCTCTCTCTTTCGATCTCTACCCACTCATCCACTCTCTTTCTCTCTCTACACCCCTCTCATCCCTTTCTCTTTCTATCTCTACCCCTCTCATCCACTCTTTCTATCTCTACCCCCTCTCATCACCTCTCTTTATATATCTACCCCCTCCCATCCCCTCTCTTTCTATCTCTACCCCTTCTCATCCTCTCTTTCTATCTCTATCCCCTCTCATCCTCTCTTTCTAGCTCTACCTCCTCTCATCCCCTCTTTCTATCTCTACACCCCCTCTCATAATCTCTTTCAATCTCTACCCCCACTCATCCTCTTTCTTTCTATCTCTACCCCCTCTCATCCTCTCTCTTTCTATCTCTACCCCCTCTACCACTTCTCATCCTCTCGCTTTCTATCTCTACCCACTCTCATTCTCTCTCTTTCTATCTCTACCCCTCTCATCCCATCTCTTTCAATCTCTACCTCCTCTCATCCTCTCTTTCTCTCTCTCCCCTCTCTACCACTTCTCATCCTTTCTTTCTATCTCTACTACCTCTCATTCTCTCTCTTTCTATCTCTGCACCCCTCTAATCCTCTCTCTTTCTATCTCTACCCCCTCTCATCATCTCTCTTTCTATCTCTACCCACTCTCATTCTCTCTCTTTCTATCTCTACCACTTCTCATCCCCTCTCTTTCTATCTCTACCCCTCTCTCATCCCCTCTCTGTCTATCTCTACACACCTCTCATCCCCTCTCTTTCTATCTCTACCCCTCTCATCCTCTCTTTCTATCTCTCCCCCCTCTACCACTTCTCATCCTCTCTCTTTCTATCTCTACCCCCTCTCATTCTCTCTCTTTCTATCTCTGCACCCCTCTCATCCTCTCTCTTTCTATCTCTACCACTTCTCATTCTCTCTCTTTCTATCTCTACACCCCTCTCATCCCCTCTCTTTCTATCTCTACCTCCTCTACCACTTCTCATCCTCTCTCTTTCTATCTCTACACCCCTCTCATTCTCTCTCTTTCTATCTCTACCCCTTTCATCCCCTCTCTTTCTATCTCTACACCCCTCTCATCCCCTCTCTTTCTATCTCTACCCTCTCTCATCGTCTCTTTCTATTTCTACCCCTTCTCATCCCCTCTCTTTATATCTCTACCCCCTCCCATCCCCTCTCTTTCTATCTCTACCCCTTCTCATCCTCTCTTTCTATCTCTACCCCCTCTCATCCTCTCTTTCTAGCTCTACCCCCTCTCATCCTCTCTCTTTCTATCTCTACCCCCTCTACCACTTCTCATCCTCTCTCTTTCTATCTCTACCCAATCTCATTCTCTCTCTTTCTATCTCTACCCCCTCTCATCCTCTTTCTTTCTATCTCTACCCCCTCTCATCCCATCTCTTTCAATCTCTACCCCCTCTCATCCTCTCTTTCTCTCTCTCCCCCCTCTACCACTTCTCATCCTCTCTCTTTCTATCTCTACCACCTCTCATTCTCTCTCTTTCTATCTCTACACCCCTCTAATCCTCTCTCTTTCTCTCTCTCCCCCCTCTACCACTTCTCATCCTCTCTTTCTATCTCTACCCACTCTCATTCTCTCTCTTTCTATCTCTACCACTTCTCATCCCCTCTCTTTCTATCTCTACCACTTCTCATCCTCTCTCTTTCTATCTCTACCACTTCTCATCATCTCTTTTGGATCTCTACCACTTCTCATTCTCTCTTTTCTATCTCTACACCCCTCTCATCCCCTCTCTTTCTATCTCTACACCACTCTCATCCCCTCTCTTTCTATCTCTACACCCCTCTCATTATCTCTTTCTATCTCTACCCCCTCTCATCCTCTCTCTTTCTATCTCTACCACTTCTCATCCTCTCTCTTTCTATCTCTACCCCTCTCATCCTCTCTTTCTATCTCTCCCCCCTCTACCACTTCTCATCCTCTCTCTTTCTATCTCTACCCCCTCTCATTCTCTCTCTTTCTATCTCTGCACCCTCTCATCCTCTCTCTTTCTATCTCTACCACTTCTCATTCTCTCTCTTTCTATCTCTAACCCCTCTCATCCCCTCTCTTTCTATCTCTACCTCCTCTACCACTTCTCATCCTCTCTCTTTCTATCTCTACACCCCCTCTCATTCTCTCTCTTTCTATCTCTACCCCTTTCTCATCCCCTCTCTTTCTATCTCTACCCCCTCCCATCCCCTCTCTTTCTATCTCTACCCCTTCTCATCCTCTCTTTCTATCTCTACCCCCTCTCATCCTCTCTTTCTAGCTCTACCCCCTCTCATCCTCTCTTTTCTATCTCTACCCCCTCTACCACTTCTCATCCTCTCTCTTTCTATCTCTACCCAATCTCATTCTCTCTCTTTCTATCTCTACCCCCTCTCATCCTCTTTCTTTCTATCTCTACCCCCTCTCATCCCATCTCTTTCAATCTCTACCCCTCTCATCCTCTCTTTCTCTCTCCCCCCTCTACCACTTCTCATCCTCTCTCTTTCTATCTCTACCACCTCTCATTCTCTCTCTTTCTATCTCTACACCCCTCTAATCCTCTCTTCTCTCTCCCCCTCTACCACTTCTCATCCTCTCTTTCTATCTCTACCAACTCTCATTCTCTCTCTTTCTATCTCTACCACTTCTCATCCCCTCTCTTTCTATCTCTACCACTTCTCATCCTCTCTCTTTCTATCTCTACCACTTCTCATCATCTCTCTTTCTACCTCTACCACTTCTCATTCTCTCTCTTTCTATCTCTACACCCCTCTCATCCCCTCTCTTTCTATCTCTACACCACTCTCATCCCCTCTCTTTCTATCTCTACACCCCTCTCATTATCTCTTTCTATCTCTACCCCCTCTCATCCTCTCTCTTTCTATCTCTACCACTTCTCATCCTCTCTCTTTCTATCTCTACCCCTCTCATCCTCTCTTTCTATCTCTCCCCCTCTACCACTTCTCATCCTCTCTCTTTCTATCTCTACCCCCTCTCATTCTCTCTCTTTCTATCTCTGCACCCATCTCATCCTCTCTCTTTCTATCTCTACCACTTCTCATTCTCTCTCTTTCTATCTCTACACCCCTCTCATCCCCTCTCTTTCTATCTCTACCACTTCTCATCCTCTCTCTTTCTATCTCTACACCCCTCTCATTCTCTCTCTTTCTATCTCTACCCCTTTCTCATCCCCTCTCTTTCTATCTCTACACCCCTCTCATCCCCTCTCTTTCTATCTCTTCCCTCTCTCATCGTCTCTTTCTTTTTCTACCCCTTCTCATCCCCTCTCTTTATATCTCTACCCCCTCCCATCCCCTCTCTTTCTATCTCTGCACCCCTCTCATCCTCTCTCTTTCTATCTCTACCACTTCTCATTCTCTCTCTTCTATCTCTACACCCCTCTCATCCCCTCTCTTTCTATCTCTACCACTTCTCATCCTCTCTATTTCTATCTCTACACCCCTCTCATTCTCTCTCTTTCTATCTCTACCCCTTTCTCATCCCCTCTCTTTCTATCTCTACACCCCTCTCATCCCCTCTCTTTCTATCTCTACCCTCTCTCATCGTCTCTTTCTTTTTCTACCCCTTCTCATCCCCTCTCTTTATATCTCTACCCCCTCCCATCCCCTCTCTTTCTATCTCTGCACCCCTCTCATCCTCTCTTTCTATCTCTACCACTTCTCCTCTCTCTTTCTATCTCTACACCCCTCTCATCCCCTCTCTTTCTATCTCTACCTCCTCTACCACCTCATCCTCTCTTTCTATCTCTCCCCCTCTACCACTTCTCATCCTCTCTCTTTCTATCTCTACCCCCTCTCATTCTCTCTCTTTCTATCTCTGCACCCATCTCATCCTCTCTCTTTCTATCTCTACCACTTCTCATTCTCTCTCTTTCTATCTCTACACCCCTCTCATCCCCTCTCTTCTATCTCTACCACTTCTCATCCTCTCTCTTTCTATCTCTACACCCCTCTCATTCTCTCTCTTTCTATCTCTACCCCTTTCTCATCCCCTCTCTTTCTATCTCTACACCCCTCTCATCCCCTCTCTTTCTATCTCTACCCTCTCTCATCGTCTCTTTCTTTTTCTACCCCTTCTCATCCCCTCTTTATATCTCTACCCCTCCCATCCCCTCTCTTTCTATCTCTGCACCCCTCTCATCCTCTCTTTTCTATCTCTACCACTTCTCATCCTCTCTTTTCTATCTCTACACCCCTCTCATTCTCTCTCTTTCTATCTCTACCCCTTTCTCATCCCCTCTCTTTCTATCTCTACACCCCTCTCATCCCCTCTCTTTCTATCTCTACCCTCTCTCATCGTCTCTTTCTATTTCTACCCCTTCTCATCCCCTCTCTTTATATCTCTACCCCCTCCCATCCCCTCTCTTTCTATCTCTACCCCTTCTCATCCTCTTTCTATCTCTACCCCCTCTCATCCTCTCTTTCTAGCTCTACCCCCTCTCATCCTCTCTTTTCTATCTCTACCCCCTCTACCACTTCTCATCCTCTCTCTTTCTATCTCTACCCAATCTCATTCTCTCTCTTTCTATCTCTACCCCCTCTCATCCTCTTTCTTTCTATCTCTACCCCCTCTCATCCCATCTCTTTCAATCTCTCCCCCTCTCATCCTCTCTTTCTCTCTCTCCCCCCTCTACCACTTCCATCCTCTCTCTTTCTATCTCTACCACCTCTCATTCTCTCTCTTTTCTATCTCTACCCCCTCTAATCCTCTCTCTTTCTCTCTCTCCCCCTCTACCACTCTCATCCTCTCTTTCTATCTCTACCCACTCTCATTCTCTCTCTTTCTATCTCTACCACTTCTCATCCCTCTCTTTCTATCTCTACCACTTCTCATCCTCTCTCTTTCTATCTCTACCACTTCTCATCATCTCTCTTTCTATCTCTACCACTTCTCATTCTCTCTCTTTCTATCTCTACACCCCTCTCATCCCCTCTCTTTCTATCTCTACCCACTCTCATCCCCTCTCTTTCTATCTCTACACCCCTCTCATTATCTCTTTCTATCTCTACCCCCTCTCATCCTCTCTCTTTCTATCTCTACCACTTCTCATCCTCTCTCTTTCTATCTCTACCCCTCTCATCCTCTCTTTCTATCTCTCCCCCTCTACCACTTCTCATCCTCTCTTTTCTATCTCTACCCCCTCTCATTCTCTCTCTTTCTATCTCTACCCCTCTCATCCTCTCTCTTTCTATCTCTACCACTTCTCATTCTCTCTCTTTCTATCTCTACCCCCTCTCATCCCCTCTCTTTCTATCTCTACCTCCTCTACCACTTCTCATCCTCTCTCTTTCTATCTCTACACCCCTCTCATTCTCTCTCTTTCTATCTCTACCCCTTTCTCATCCCCTCTCTTTCTATCTCTACCCCCTCCCATCCCCTCTCTTTCTATCTCTACCCCTTCTCATCCTCTCTTTCTATCTCTACCCCCTCTCATCCTCTCTTTCTAGCTCTACCCCCTCTCATCCTCTCTCTTTCTATCTCTACCCCCTCTACCACTTCTCATCCTCTCTCTTTCTATCTCTACCCAATCTCATTCTCTCTCTTTCTATCTCTACCCCCTCTCATCCTCTTTCTTTCTATCTCTACCCCCTCTCATCCCATCTCTTTCTATCTCTACCCCCTCTCATCCTCTCTTTCTCTCTCTCCCCCCTACCACTTCTCATCCTCTCTCTTTCTATCTCTACCACCTCTCATTCTCTCTCTTTCTATCTCTACACCCCTCCCAATCCTCTCTCTTTCTCTCTCTCCCCCCTCTACCACTTCTCATCCTCTCTTTCTATCTCTACCAACTCTCATTCTCTCTCTTTCTATCTCTACCACTTCTCATCCCCTCTCTTTCTATCTCTACCACTTCTCATCCTCTCTCTTTCTATCTCTACCACTTCTCATCATCTCTCTTTCTACCTCTACCACTTCTCATTCTCTCTCTTTCTATCTCTACACCCCTCTCATCCCCTCTCTTTCTATCTCTACACCACTCTCATCCCCTCTCTTTCTATCTCTACACCCCTCTCATTATCTCTTTCTATCTCTACCCCCTCTCATCCTCTCTTTTCTATCTCTACCACTTCTCATCCTCTCTCTTTCTATCTCTACCCCTCTCATCCTCTCTTTCTATCTCTCCCACCTCTACCACTTCTCATCCTCTCTCTTTCTATCTCTACCCCCTCTCATTCTCTCTCTTTCTATCTCTGCACCCATCTCATCCTCTCTCTTTCTATCTCTACCACTTCTCATTCTCTCTCTTTCTATCTCTACACCCCTCTCATCCCCTCTCTTTCTATCTCTACCACTTCTCATCCTCTCTCTTCTATCTCTACACCCCTCTCATTCTCTCTCTTTCTATCTCTACCCCTTTCTCATCCCCTCTCTTTCTATCTCTACCCCCTCTCATCCCCTCTCTTTCTATCTCTACCCTCTTCATCGTCTCTTTCTTTTCTACCCCTCTCATCCCCTCTCTTTATATCTCTACCCCCTCCCATCCCCTCTCTTTCTATCTCTACCCCCTCATCCTCTCTTTCTATCTCTACCCCCTCTCATCCTCTCTTTCTAGCTCTACCCCCTCTCATCCTCTCTCTTCTATCTCTACCCCCTCTACCACTTCTCATCCTCTCTCTTTCTATCTCTACCCACTCTCATTCTCTCTCTTTCTATCTCTACCCCCTCTCATCCTCTTTCTTTCTATCTCTACCCCCTCTCACCCCATCTCTTTCAATCTCTACCCCCTCTCATCCTCTCTTTCTCTCTCTCCCCCCTCTACCACTTCTCATCCTCTCTCTTTCTATCTCTACCACCTCTCATTCTCTCTCTTTCTATCTCTACACCCCTCTAATCCTCTCTCTTTCTCTCTCTCCCCCCTCTACCACTTCTCATCCTCTCTTTCTATCTCTACCCACTCTCATTCTCTCTCTTTCTATCTCTACCACTTCTCATCCCCTCTCTTTCTATCTCTACCACTTCTCATCCTCTCTCTTTCTATCTCTACCACTTCTCATCATCTCTCTTTCTATCTCTACCACTTCTCATTCTCTCTCTTTCTATCTCTACACCCCTCTCATCCCCTCTCTTTCTATCTCTACACCACTCTCATCCCCTCTCTTTCTATCTCTACACCCCTCTCATTATCTCTTTCTATCTCTACCCCCTCTCATCCTCTCTCGTTATATCTCTACCTCCTCTACCACTTCTCATCCACTCTCTTTCTATCTCTACACCCCTCTCATTCTCTCTCTTTCTATCTCTACCCCTCTCTCATCCCCTCTCTTTCTATCTCTACACCCCTCTCATCCCCTCTCTTTCTATCTCTACCCTCTCTCATCGTCTCTTTCTATTTCTACCCCCTCTCATCCCCTCTCTTTATATCTCTACCCCCTCCCATCCACTCTCTTTCTATCTCTACCCCTTCTCATCCTCTCTTTCTATCTCTACCCCCTCTCATCCTCTCTTTCTAGCTCTACCTCCTCTCATCCCCTCTCTTTCTATCTCTACCACTTCTCATCCTCTCTTTATATCTCTACCCCCTCACATCCCCTCTATTTCCATCTCTACCCCTCTCATCCCCTCTCTTTCTATCTCTACACCCCTCTCATCCCCTCTCTTTCTATATCTACCCCCTCCCATATCTCTCTTTCTATATCTACCCCCTCTCATCCTCTCTCTTTCTATCTCTACCCCTCTCATCATCTCTACCCCATCCTCTTCTTTCTATCTCTACCCCCTCATCATCTCTTTCTATCTCTCCTCCCTCTACCACTTCTCATCCTCTCTTTTCTATCTCTACCCCTCTCATTCTCCTCTTTTTCTATCTCTCACCCCTCTTTCTATCTTTCTATCTCTACCCCTCTCATTCTCTCTCTTTCTATCTCTACCCCTCTCTCATCCCCTCTCTTTCTATCTCTGCACCCCTCTCATCCCTCTCTTTCTATCTCAATCCTCTTTTCTATCTCTACCCCTCTCATCCATCCTTCTAGCTTTCTATCCCCTCTCTTTATATCTCTACCCCTCCCATCCCCCTCTCTTTCTATCTCTACCCCCTCTCCTCCCCTCTTTCTATCTCTACCACATCTCATTCTCTCTATCTGTACCCCCTCTCATTCTATCTCTTTCTATATCTACCACTTCTCATCCCCTCTCTTTCTATCTCTACCACTTCTCATCCCCTCTTTCTATCTCTACCACTTCTCATTCTCTCTATCTCTACACCCCTCTCATCCTCTCTCTTTCTATCTCTACACCCCTCTCATCCCCTCTCTTTCTATCTCTACACAACTCTCATTCATCTCGTTCTATCTCTACCCCATCTTATCCTCTCTCGTTCTATCTCTACCCCCTCTACCAATTCTCATCCCCCCTCTTTCTATCTCTACACCCCTCTCATCCCCTCTCTTTCTATCTCTACCTCCTCTACCACTTCTCATCCTCTTTCTATCTCTACCCCCTCTCATCCTCTCTCGTTATATCTCTACCTCCTCTCATCCATCCTCTCTTTCTATCTCTACCCCTTCTCATTCTCTCTCTTTCTATCTCTACCCCTCTAACATCCCTCTCTTTCTATCTCTACACCCCTCTCATCCACTCTCTTTCTATCTCTACCCTCTCTCATCGTCTCTTTCTATTTCTACCCCCTCTCATCCCCTCTCTTTATCTCTACCCCCTCCCATCCCCTCTCTTTCTATCTCTACCCCTTCTCATCCTCTCTTTCTATCTCTACCCCCTCTCATCCTCTCTTTCTAGCACTACCTCCTCTCATCCCCTCTCTTTCTATCTCTACCACTTCTCATCCTCTCTTTATATCTCTACCCCCTCCCATCCCCTCTATTTCTATCTCTAACCCTCTCATCCCCTCTCTTTCTATCTCTACACCCCTCTCATCCCCTCTCTTTCTATATCTACCCCCTCACATCCTCTCTCTTTCTATATCTACCCCCTCTCATCCTCTCTCTTTCTATCTCTACCCCCTCTCATCCTCTCTCTTTCTATCTCTACCCCATCCCATCCCCTCTCTTTCTATCTCTACCCCCTCTCATCCCCTCTATTTCTATCTCTACCCCTCTCATTCTCTCTCTTTCTATCTCTACCCCTCTCATCATCTCTTTCTATCTCCCTCTCATTCTCATCCTCTCTTTCTATCTCTACACCCCTCTCATCCCCTCTCTTTCTATCTCTACCCCTCTCATCCTCTCTCTTTCTATCTCTACCCCTCTCATTCTCTCTCTTTCTATCTCTACCCCTCTCTCATCCCCTCTCTTTCTATCTCTGCACCCCTCTCATCCCCTCTCTTTCTATCTCTACACCCCCTCTCATCCACTTCTTTCATCTCTACCCTCTCTCATTCTCTTTCTATTTCTACCCCCTCTCATCCCCTCTCTTTATATCTCTACCCCCTCCCATCCCCTCTCTTTCTATCTCTACCCCTTCTCATCCTCTCTTTCTATCTCTACCCCCTCTTCCTCTCTTTCTAGCACTACCTCCTCTCATCCCCTCTCTTTCTATCTCTACCACTTCTCATCTCTCTTTATATCTCTACCCCCTCCCATCCCCTCTATTTCTATCTCTACCCCTCTCATCCTCTCTCTTTCTATCTCTACCCCCTCTCATCCCCTTCTTTCTATCTCCCCCTCCATCCCTCTCTTTCTATTCTACCCCCTCTCATCCTTCATCTCTACCCCCTCTCATCCTCTCTCTTTCTATCTCTACCCCATCCCATCCCCTCTCTTTCTATCCTCCCCTCTCATCCCCTCTATTTCTATCTCTACCCCTCTCATTCTCTCTCTTTCTATCTCTACCCCTCTCATCATCTCTTTCTATCTCTCCTCCCTCTACCACTTCTCATCCTCTCTCTTTCTATCTCTACCCACTCTCATTCTCTCTCTTTCTATCTCTACCCCTCTCATCATCTCTACCCCTCTCATTCTCTCTTTTCTATCTCTATCTCTCATCCCCCTCTTTCTATCTCTCTCTCATCCCCTCTCTTTCTATCTCTACCACTTCTCATCCTCTCTTTCTATCTCTACCCCCTCTCATCCACTCTCTTCTCATATATCTCTACCCCCTCCCATCCCCTCTCTTTCTATCTCTCCCCCTCTCCTCCCCCTCTTTCTATCTCTACCACTTCTCATTCTCTCTATCTCTACCCACTCTCATTCTATCTCTTTCTATATCTACCACTTCTCATCCCCTCTCTTTCTATCTCTACCACTTCTCATCCCCTCTTTCTATCTCTACCACTTCTCATTCTCTCTATCTCTACACCCCTCTCATCCTCTCTCTTTCTATCTCTACACCCCTCTCATCCCCTCTCTTTCTATCTCTACACAACTCTCATTATCTCGTTCTATCTCTACCCCATCTTATCCTCTCTCGTTCTATCTCTACCCCCTCTACCAATTCTCATCCCCCCTCTTTCTATCTCTACACCCCTCTCATCCCCTCTCTTTCTATCTCTACCCCCTTCTCATCCTCATTCTATCTCTACCCCTCTCATCCTCTCTTTCTATCTCTACCCCCTCTCATCCCCTCTCTTTATATCTCTACCCCCCTCTCACCCCCACTCTTTCTATCTCTACCCCTCTCTCATCCCATCTCTTTCTATCTCTACCACTTCTCATTCTCTTTTTCTCTACCACTTCTCATTCTCTCTCTTTCTATCTCTACACCCCTCTCATCCTCTCTTTCTATCTCTACCCCCTCTCATCCTCTCTCTTTCTATCTCTACCCCCTCTCATCCTCTCTCTTTCTATCTCTACCCCCTCTCATCCACTCTCTTTCTATCTCTACACCCCTCTCACCCCCTCTCTTTCTATCTCTACCCCTCTCTCATCCTCTCTCTTTCTATCTCTACCCCTCTCTCATCCCCTCTCTTTCTCTCTCTACCCCTCTCTCATCCCCTCTCTTTCTCTCTCTACACCCCTCTCATTCTCTCTCTTTCTATCTCTACCACCTCTCATTCTCTCTTTCTATCTCTACACCCCGCTCATCCTCTCTCTTTCTTTCTCTACCACCTCTAATTCTCTCTCTTTCTAACTCTACCCCTCTCATCCTCTCTATCTATCTCTACCCCCTCTCCTTCAGTACGCCCCTCTCATTCGCCCTCTCTCTTTCTAGCTATACACCTCTCTCATCCTCTCTCTTTCTATCTCTACACCCTCTCTTCAGTCCACCCCTCTCTCGTTCTAGCTCTACACCCTCTCCCTCAGTCCACCCCCTCTCTCGTTCTAGCTCTACACCCTCTCCTTCAGTCCATCCCCTCTCCCTTTCTAGCTCTACACCCTCTCTTCAGTCCACCCCCTCTCTCTCTCTAGCTCTACACCCTCTCTTCAGTCCACCCCCTCTCTCTCTCTAGCTCTACACCCTCTCTTCATTCCACCCCCCCCCTCTCTCTCTCTCTCTCTCTCTCGCTCTCTTGGCTTCTACTACTCTCCATCTCTGCAGCTGCGATCCTCTGAGCCCTAATCCCCACCCCCTCCCCCGTGTGCTGGAAAGCCGTCCAACAATTTAACCGCAGCTCTGAAACAATCTAACATCTGTTGGGAGGCAGGCCCAGGCGTTGCCTTCCTGCTGCGAGCCGTGTTAACCCCTCGTCTTCTGGGCACAGCACAGCCAGTCGGAACACAATCCACCACGCCAGTGAAGACACACTCAGACACGTACACACACACACACACAACCCTGGAGTCTCTGCCACAGGGAAATTGGGAAATGCATACAAGGCCACCACTGTGTGTGTGTGTCCATGTGTCTAATTTCGCCTTCCCCCTTTGCCTTCTCCCCAACTCTGTGTGTGTGTGTAAGGAGAGATGATATCTGTTTTTCTGGGTATAGGTAGGGTGGTTTGGGTGGGTGGGTGCATCATAAGCAGTCAATGTGTATGTTTGGGGTCCACATTTATGGAGACATAAATCTAGTCTAGCAGGCTTAGCCTTTACATTCATAAACAGCACAGTTAGGCACAGTTTAATTCATTTAGTACAGTTAAGCAGGCTTAGCACATTCATAATTAGTTAGTCTAGCAGGCTTAGCCTTTACATTCATAATTAGGTTAGCCTTTACATTCATAATTAGCACAGTTAGTCTAGCAGGCTTAGCCTTTACATTCATAATTAGCAGTCATTCATAATTAGTACAGTTAGTCTAGCAGGCTAGCCTTTCATAATTAGTACATTCATAACATTCATAATTAGTACAGTTAGTCTAGCAGGCTTAGCCTTTACATTCATAATTAGCACAGTTAGTCTAGCAGGCTTAGCCTTTACATTCATAATTAGCACAGTTAGTCTAGCAGGCTTAGCCTTTTCATAATTAGTACAGTTAGTTAATAAATTCATAATTAGCACAGTTAGTCTAGCAGGCTTAGCCTTTACATTCATAAACAGCACAGTTAGTCTAGCAGGCTTAGCCTACATTCATAAACAGCACAGTTAGTCTAGCAGGCTTAGCCTTTACATTCATAATTAGTACATTAGCCTTTACATTCATAATTCATAATTAGCACAGTTAGTCTAGCAGGCTTAGCCTTTACATTCATAATTAGCACAGTTAGTCTAGCACATTCATAATTAGCACAGTTAGTCTAGCAGGCTTAGCCTTTACATTCATAATTAGCACAGTTAGTCTAGCAGGCTTAGCACATTCATAATTAGGCTAGCAGGCTTAGCCTTTACATTCATAAACAGCACCATTAGACAAGCAGGCTTAGCCTTTCCAGTTAGTCATTCATAAAATTCATAATTAGGTTCTTGAATTCATAATTAGCACAGTTAGTCACTAACGTTAGTCAGTTAGTTACTTCATAATTAGCAGTATGAATTTACCATTTAGCACAGTTAATCGCACAGTTAGAAACATGTTTAGAACATTTTTTACAGTTAGTCTAGAAGCATAATTAGCAACTCTGTACAGTTAGTCTAGCAAATTCATGTTTAGGGAGCATAATCAACTCTGTCCGTGGGAGCGTATTTGTAAGCTGAATTAACGTCTACTAAACACTAAAACACTTCTACTAAACACTAATTCCATGACACATGACTTGGGGTGAATGTCCAAACATTGTTAAGGAGAAACTAAATCGGCAAGTGAAAAGAGACATGTTTGTAAAACTGCCTGTTCAAAGGCTATGCAGCTGACACCTTAGGGCTGTAATGCTGCATAACTAGAACAGAACTATGTACACAGACAGCACACACAACCCACGCACACACACGCACGCAAACACGCACGCACACACGCGCACACACACACACACAGAGGATGTGAATAGAAGTTCAAGTTCACAGCTGCAGATGAAAGGGGAAGAGAGAGGGGGAGGAAAGGTATCTGCCCAAACCGATGACCCTCAGCACTGTGGCTCAGGGTCATACACCAGCCCCTTTCTCTACACAGACAGACAGACGTATCCTGAGGGTGGTGTGGGCCTGGCCGCAACATAACTTGTTAATGCAACATATTGCACCAGATTATTCTCCCCTCCTTCCTAGTGACATAATACATTATGTATATCTGTCAAATTCAAAGCAAAATCAACCCTGATCTTTCGTTATTTAATGTACGTTCGACTCTCAAACAACTCACCGGCTTGTATACAATGGTTAGAAAGCAGGCACTATGGCATGCAGTGTCCGTAGATTTTTGTTTTATAAATTGGGACTGGACAACTAATTGTACTTAAAAATAGTTTGCCCTTAATAAGGAGTCCACGTTGAGGCTTTATTGAGAAGAGTGTGTCACACTTTAGTTTCATGACCTAAACTGATCTACACTCACTATATACTCTAAACAAAGCTCCTAGAGCTTAATTATGAAGATATGGGATTTACCTCTGCACTAATCTGGAGGCCCGTTGATGAGGAGTGGAACTGGTGCTGCTGCTATTGTATTCCCATTATCAGGGCTGTCTAGGGCTGTCTGTCTCTGACACTCCTCCCTGTGGATTATATTACCAAGCGGGTGTGTGTGTGTGTGTGTGTGTGTGTGTGTGTGTGTGTGTGTGTGTGTGTGTGTGTGTGTGTGTGTGTGTGTGTGTGTGTGTGTGTGTGTGTGTGTGTGTGTGTGTGTGTGTGTGTGTGTGTGACGAATTCCCTTGATGTAATGCGCAAAAATCCAAATCCAAACCCAGTGCGGCAGACATTGATTTTTGTCTCAGGGTGGCAGAGGGGGGGGATATTAACAGGGTCCAGATGTGGGAGGTGAGAGATGGTATTGTGTCCCCTATACCCTGTGGGCCCTGTGCACGACATAGAGAACAGGGGTACCGTTTGACACACACAATGGTGGCTCAGTAGAATCCAGCACAGCACTCCATTTTCATTCACATTCCAGTAGACACCATTCAGTCAGTCATACCACATACTCGTGTAAACACAGGCTTCAACTCTGTATGACAAACCTCAAAGGAGTACAGAGGAAGTAGGTGCCTTACATAGCCTGCATCTGAAACGGCACCCTCTTCCATCGATACGACACTCTATGTAGTGCACTACTTTTCATCAGAGCCCTATGTGCCCTTGTCAAAAGTAGTGCACTACAAAGAGAATAGGGTTCCGTGGTGTTTTATGGAAGTAAAACACATCACCATTTGTTAGTGTTCTAGTTCGATGAGCCTTCAGCCACGTTTCATAGGTCTGAGAGCAAATTGAACTACAGTAAAAAAATGATCGCAAAAACAACAGTGAGAAGTCCCGCTGATCATTCTTTAGATGAGTTGAATGGCAAAGGCTTTTTCTTAAAACACTATTTGTAGTTGGACGAGACCGTAGAGTGATGGACCATAACAAACAGCTACACCTGGTGGACAGGTGCTGAAATGACAAGCAATTGTTGGTTGATTTATATAAATTTTTTGGAGTGATTAATTAATTAATCTAAATGTATTTGAGAATGTTTGAGTAAAGCCTAGGAGCACTGAGGATGTTAAATGGACATGGCATAAAAAAAGAAGCCCAATTTAGCTGTGGTACTCAAGGCCGAAATTAACAAGTTGATCATGACACATCCCTTATAACACCATATGCGCAAACTGAAGTCTCTCTTACTAAGAAGCGTCATTTTTTATGTGCAAGAACAAACGTGCTACATTGACAAAAAGTACTGAATCAGATTAATCTGATTCACAGTTTAGTCTGTATGAAGTAACGGAAAGTACAACACTATCAATAAAAATCTAACGCACCTTAGTGAAAGTGATGCTCTAGAACTTTATCATTTCAACCAGCAGTTTTTAAAGTGGTGCTCACGTTTGTTTTTGGCATACTACATCATCCCATTGTCCAATTGTGTACTACGTCATCCATTTTGTATGATACCGTATGTTACGTTATGTCCTCCGTACGTTTTGCAACTTCGCATGATATGTTACGAATGCAATTCGTACAATATGTTACGGATTTGTTGATCCCGGACTGCATCTTCAAACCCTTTTTGCCATTTGCCTCTTTAAAATATACCCCAGAATTTGTAAAAAAAAAAATAGTAGCCAATTGCATTCAAAAGCTTCCGGGATTCTGTCTTTGGATCTTTGGACGAGCAAAATCCATGTCTCTGTTCCATATTACCATGTTGCAGAAGATGTCACAGCAGCGTTTGTTTGCCATGGCTCATGGATCCTCTGGGCAGACACTTGGCCCTGTTCCTCCCTCCCCATGCAGCCCTCACAGGGTCTGGGCAAAATGTTTCTCCCGCTCTGCTCTAATGTCCCATACGAGCACAACCCAGATTGGAAACACATGTCTGGCACCCTGTCTTCTCTTGCTGACAGAGAGGGAGGGCAGCAACAGCTCTGTAGTGGAGAGAGAGGGAGAGCAGCAACAGCTCTGTAGTGGAGAGAGAGGGAGAGCAGCAACAACTCTGTAGTGGAGAGAGAGGAGAGCAGAAACAGCTCTGTAGTGGAGAGAGAGGAGAGCTCTGTAGTGGAGAGAGAGAGCAGCAACAGCTCTGAGAGCAGCAACAGCTCTGTAGTGGAGAGAGAGGGAGAGAGCAACAGCTCTGTAGTGGAGAGAGAGAGCAGCAGCAGCACAGCTCTGTAGTGGAGAGAGAGGGAGAGCAGCAACAACTCTGTACTGGAGCAACTCTGTACTGGAGAGAGAGGAGAGCTCTGTAGTGGAGAGAGAGGAGAGCAGCAACAGCAACAACTCTGTAGTGGAGAGAGAGGAGAGAGCAGCAACAGCAACAACTCTGTACTGGAGAGAGAGGGAGAGCAGCAACAACTCTGTAGTGGAGAGAGAGGAGGAGAGGAGAGAGAGAGAGCAGCAACAGCAAAAACTCTGTAGTGGAGAGAGGAGCAGAACAACTCTGTACTGGAGAGCAGCAACAACTCTGTACTGGAGAGAGAGGGAGAGCAGCAACAGCAACAACTCTGTAGTGGAGAGAGAGGGAGAGCAGCAACAGCTCTGTAGTGGAGAGAGAGGGAGAGGGCCCAGGGAAATACTATACTAACTACCCCATAACAGAGTACTGAGAATCACCGTTACCACTCCGTCTGTGCACTAGTTTCATTTCATCCCGAGTTCACCCCAAGCCTCTCTCCCCTATGCACTTGTAGAGACCTGAGAGGATTTGATAGGTACTGTAGAAGGGCTCCACCTTACCTGCTGATTGGCTTGGTAGAATAATCACCTACCCATTTAACCCAGATTTTTACAGAAACAAATTTGTAACAAGGTTTGGTTGACTTCAAATTGGATTCATGTTCGTTGACAGCTAAGTCAAAATTGGATGTCTGATCTGACATAATTGCATTGGCTGTTCTCCATTCTCACACTGTACATGGTGCACCACTGTAGTGAGACTACAGTGGTGCTCCTCTCTCTTATAGCAACTGAAACACAGCAAAAACCTCACTCCACTCTCAAAAACCTCACTCCACTCTCAAAAACCTCACTCCTCTCAAAACCTCACTCCTCTCAAAAACCTCACTCCACTCTCAAAAATCTCACTCCACTCTCAAAAACCATACTCCACTTTCAAAAACCACACTTCTCTCTCTCAAAAATCTCACTCCTCTCTCAAAAAACTCACTCCTCTCTCAAAAAACTCACTCCTCTCTCAAAAACCCCACTCCTCTCTCAAAAACCTCCCTCCTCTCTCAAAAACCTCACTCCTCTCTCAAAAACCTCACTCCTCTCTCAAAAACCTCACTCCTCTCAAAAACCACACTCCTTCTCAAAACCATACTCCTCTTAAAATCGATACTTGTCTTTCAAAAACCACACCCCTCTCTCAAAAACCATACTACTCTCTCAAAAACCATACTCCTCTCTCAAAAACTTACTCCTGTCTCAAAAACCATACATTTCAACAATCTGTTTTATAGTTTGAATCCATCCACGCTGTTAGTTTAGAGATCCCACAGAAGACTGGGTGGGAACCGTGACAACATTGAGTCTGATGAACTAGAAACAGGTGAGGAGACCTCTTCATTGATCCCATGTTTCTCAGAGAAGACAACCTGTATTGACAGCATCACTAAGACAATGTCCCCTATTTACGATGTACTGCACTACGTAGCCCTACGTGCCCCAGTCAAAAGTCAACCCCTACATATGCAGTAGGGTGTAATTTGGGAGGCTGCCACGGCATCAACTATTTACAGTGAAAGGAAGAGCAATAACACTGGTAAGGTGTTTCTCATATCATGTAGATGTAGGATGCAGCCAGACCGATCTACAGTACTTTATGGCCATCATCAATTCAGATTTATACTTGATAGTTATTCTGGAAATACTTCAAAATCACTACAACATCTGCAGCTGGTTGTCCCTTCACCATACACATTTTCATAGCGGTTTTTCAAGTTCTCAAAACACTTAACCAATGTGTAGCATGTACCTGGACAGAATCAGATATCTGGAGGGTTTCTGGTTAGAATCCTGAGTCCGACAAGAAAAAATATGTTGTGAAGTGAGCTGGCAACCGGAAGGTTGCTGGTATCAAATCCTAGATACCATTGCCTGACGTGGTGCCCTTGAGCAAGGCACTTAAACCCCACAACAACAGCTCCCTAGGCACCCATTGTGGCAGCACCTCTCCATATGTGTAGAAATGTGTGTGTTTCAAATTGGGTTCAAAGTTTATTAACCAATAAAGTGATCTTAATCTGATATTAATATCAGTACATATGAAACAGAGAATTCATATGACCTATATTCTAAGCAGAGATATTTTAGCACCACCTGTAAAACTAACATTTCTCTCAGAGTAATAAAGTCTTCCTGGATTGAGCAAATTTTCCTCTCACTGCCGATTGCATGGAAACATTTCGCCTGCCAGGACAGCAATTTTTTTGGCATGGCACAGGAACTGCACCATTCATGTTTAAAGCACAAACATCTCATTAAGAGTCCAATGATACACCACTAAGTAGCTCACAGATGGCTGACCTCGCTCGGTCCTGGCACTGAACATTTGACAGGTTGTGTGATTTAGCTAACTTCTCTTTAAGGTAAAAAGGGAAGGTGTTGACGAGTCTGTCTGGCTCAACCAATGCCTGATGGGGGAGTTTTATGCTACTGGCATGCCGGTCAACCTCCAGCAAAGCTTTTTATTCCCCTCAAAACCCCCCTCAATGGTACACCCTGTCCAACACTTAAATCACTGTCAGAGCTGCCGAATAAAAATCACCTTATAGGATGAAGACCCAGAATTCCACTGTTACCTGAGTAATATAAATACAATCCACAGTATTTCATGGATGCTCTTTTGCTTTCTAAAAGTTATTAACATTGTCTAAGGGTAGTTAATCCCATACCTCACTAATGTGTAGTATTCAGCTGGTGGATACAAGGCAGACATGTTGTAAAAATGACTATTCTATTCTTACAATACGTGCCATGGGATCACAAGTGACCAAGGAGAGTCAGGACCAAGATCTAAACTGATGGATAATTCCAAAATAAAAGTTTTGAAGTGAACTATCACTGTAAAGCCACATCCAAAGAACATAACCCTTAGAAAATAAAATAGAACTGAGCACATTGGAGGAAAACTAAGAAGGTGGAATATAAATCCTCAGGTTTGCCCTTTGGCCTCTTGACAAGGTATAGAGTGAGCAGCACAAGGTAGTCTCTGAAGACATGAAGATGTTGAGCTGCCACTAAGTCTTCTCTTCCTCTCCTCTCTTCTGCTGTCTGCTGGGTTCTGATAGCTGCATCGTCCGCTGCTCAGAACAAATCTATAAAACTGTAGATTCCCAGTCTTCTCCGGAGGGGCGGCCAAACTACTTCCACATGTTATTTTTCCATATCCCGCTGCTATTCTGGAATTTCGTTTATGTACATTGTCAAACTTCTCACAGTGTGAGAATAAAAGGAAGAAAAGCAATTATGGGCCAGGGGAGAGGAGAGCAGGGAAGGGGTGGTGGATTAACTCTTGCCTGTGTGGTACCAGGGTCTGGGGATGTGGTGGGGTGTTCCATCCCAGGGCCTCACTCTTGGGGACGTTCACACGGGAAGAGAAGAGAGGCCAGGCTGCATCCTGCCTCTGGAGCTCTCCCCAGCCGTCACTGCTGCACCATCACCAACAGACAGCTTGGGGCTCTAGTCCCTCTGACCCCAGCACAATCCCTGACCCACTTCCTGACCACCACGCTTCAACAGGGTCCTGGGAACATGCAAACACCACAGGTCGAGGTGAGACATGGAAGGGGGACACCACAGTCAGGGACATTACACCCTTTATCCCCATGACTGTCCCCACTTAAGTTAGACTGATCAATCTGTGGCTTCCAGGCATAGGGAAGAATGACTCTTGGTGTCACATTTTGAGACCCTTATTCCTGGGGGTGTCCTAAGGGGGGTCTCTAAAAGGGGGAAAGAAGGTGGGGTTGAATGTAATAAACTACCTATGACACCCTCAGAGGCACAGGTCACCACTGCCCAAAGGCTGCACGTCCCGGCGCCAGCGAAGAGTGAATATATACACACACAAACAATATTTACATGGAGCAAAGTGCAAAACCCACGCAACATTGCCCAATAGATTCCCTTCTGTGATCATAGACTAAATACCAAGGCCTCAGAGACAAGACACTGCTGTCTGTCTCTCTTTGTGTTCTGTGTAACAGCAACCTCCTGTGAAAGGTCCAAAAGGGTCAGGAAAGGGACCCCGCATCCGCCCTCTCCTTCCATTTAAAGCTTAGAGGACTTGAAATGACATTGGGGGGGAGGGGGGGGGGGGGTTCAGACATGAGGGTTGTGTGCTAGATGGAGGAGGGCCGGATGCTAACAACATAGAGCAAGAACAGAGTGAAGGGTCTACAAAACACCTCCCTCTCTCCTTCCCTTTTTCCTTCCCTCCCTCCCTCTCTCCTTCCCTCTCTCCCTCTCTCTCTCCCTCCCTCCCTCTCTCCTTCCCTCTCTCCCTCTCTCCCTCCCTCTCCCGCTCCTTCCTCCCCCTCCCTCTCTCTCTCCTTCCCCTCCCTCCCTCCCTCCCTCCCTCTCCCTCCCTCCCTCCCTCCCTCCCTCCCTCCCTCCCCCTCCTTCCCCTCCCTCCCTCTCCTCCCTCCCTCCCTCTCTCCCTCCCTCCCTCCCTCCCTCCCTCCCTCCTCCTCCCTCTTCCCCCCAGGAGAGCTAATGACAAGCACAAAGCCTGAACTCTCCCCCAGCCCCAGGCTATAATTAGCCACCCCCAATTTAACTCATCATGCTCTGTCTGTCTGTCTGTCTGTCTGTCTTTAACCCTGACAGAGCTATCATGTCAAGTCTTGAAAGCTTGGGGAGCAAGTCAGCTCCCTCGAAACAGCTGTGACTAGTAAGGTCCTTCAACTGTGTTGCCTTCAGACTGGCGTGTTTCGTACGACCGTGGATGTTCAGAGGTGTGTTTGATGTTCTGTGTGATGTTCAGTGTGTGTGTGTGTGTGTGTGTGTGTGTGTGTGTGTGTGTGTGTGTGTGTGTTCAGTGTGTGTGTGTATATTTGCGTGTGTATGTATAACTACAGTATGTTCCCAGTACAGCTTTGTATAATGAGCATGACTATGTAGCGAGGTAATACTTGATATATATGAATATATTATATACACCATAATAGACTTAATTAATATGTTAACAAAGTCTATTCAATTAATTATCTGACTCCATAAATATAGTTCAAATATGCGAACAAGCATTTACATTGACGTTGACTAGCAAGAACTGGTCTGAGAGCGGAATACTAGAAGTTAAATAAGGTATTTAATAACTTTGTAAAACAAATTAAATCACATAAGCTTAAGTTATAAATCATTAACAAGCAATGCAATCCAATACTCTAGGCATGATCAGAGAGGGAGAGAGAGAGAGAAGTCCTGCCTTAAAGGACATGCCCCCAAGAGTCCCTGGGATGGAGAGAGAGAGACAGAAAGAAAGAAAGAAAGAAAGAAAGAAAGAAAGAAAGAAAGAAAGAAAGAAAGAAAGAAAGAAAGAAAGAAAGAAAGAGAGAAAGAAAGAAAGACAGTCAGAAAGAAAGAGAGAAAGAGAGAAAGAGAGAAAGAAAGAAAGAAAGAAAGAAAGAAAGAAAGAAAGAAAGAAAGAAAGAAAGAAAGAAAGAAAGAAAGAAAGAAAGAAAGAAAGAAAGAAAGAAAGAAAGAAAGAAAGAGAAAGAAAGAAATTATCTTTCCAGTGCAGGTCAGGAACAAAAGAGAGAAAGGGACAATGAAGTTAATACCGTTTTAGAAGCATCTGACTTCTTGACCAATAGTATTACTGTTGAGTTAACATCCAATCAGATAACAGACCTACAGGATGACATTAAGACAACAGGATGTGAAGACTACAGGATGTGAAGACTACAGGATGTGAAGACTACAAGATGTTAAGACTACAGGATGTTAAGACTACAGGATGCTAAGATTACAGGATGTTAAGACATCAGGATGTGAAGACTACAGGATGCTAAGACTACAGGATGCTAAGACGACAGGATGTTAAGACTACAGGATGTTAAGACTACAGGATGTTGACTACAGGATGCTAAGACTACAGGATGCTAAGACTACAGGATGCTAAGACTACAGGATGCTAAGACGACAGGATGTTAAGACTACAGGATGCTAAGACTACAGGATGCTAAGACTACAGGATGCTAAGACTACAGGATGCTAAGACTACAGGATGCTAAGACGACAGGATGTTAAGACTACAGGATGCTAAGACTACAGGATGCTAAGACGACAGGATGTTAAGACTTCAGGATGTTAAGACAACAGGATGTAAAAACGAACCTTTGCTTCTCAGAGGTGGAACGAGGGGTTTGATAAGATTATGCAGAGAAGGCTGAATTCCTAATGCTGGGTGTTCACTACACAACTTTCAAAATCCTTACATCGCTGAGCCTCTCACATTTAAAGCCTCTCACATTCCTTTAATTTTTGTCTTGCCAACGTAGTGGTGCTCACACTAAACAATCTGGTACAAATCACACACTATAAGATTCTTCACTTGGCCGTGAGGATTCTCCATACCACCACTCTTGTCTATTGAAAACACTAATGTATTAGAATCTTAACATACTAGAAGGAGCTGTGGCTCAATGCAGCCCCAGAAAGGTTTTCAGTTAGACATTCACGTATGCCGTACAGAGTTGAAATTTCTAGCAACCATTTTGAATTGAATGATATTGTTTGGGAACTTCAGAGATGTAACGATTTGACACTTTGGCTTGGGTTAAAGGAAAGTATAAACGAATCGCTCCTAGCGCGATGACTACAAGTATCACATGCTCGGTATCACATGCTCGGTATCACATGCTCGGCATCACATGCTCGGTATCACATGCTCGGTATCACATGCTCGGTATCACATGCTCGGTATCACATGCTCGGTGATACTAAACAAAGTCATCATCTCACTGGCTTCTTCTCTGGTGAGCTCTCATTGGCTATTGCTAATCACCGTTCTCAAAATATGTTGTTGCACATCTCACACTACAAGATCATTGCAGATTTTGGGACATCTGGGACTGCTCAAAGACGGGATCGTTAGCCCTCAGATTGCGTCTCTGACCCGCTTACATTAAATGAGCGTTGGTGGCGGACGCGCCCCGAGTAGGCAATGACATGGTGATTTTGTCATCAATCTCAAAAACGTATCTGTGAGAGCTAAATCGGGGGCCAGACAACACAGAGGAAATCCTTGCATACAGTTGACGAGAGTTACTTTGAGGTCTGAGCCGCCCTACAGACTCATCAATTAGTTGGGCCTCCATCAGACTCATCAATTAGTTGGGCCTCCATCAGACTCATCAATTAGTTGGGCCTCCATCAGACTCATCAATTAGTTGGGCCTCCATCAGACTCATCAATTAGTTGGGCCTCCATCAGACTCATCAATTAGTTGGGCCTCCATCAGACTCATCAATTAGTTGGGCCTCCATCAGACTAGATTACCATGACTTCTGAAGTGGGAGGGGGGGGGGGATAATTGAATTTGTTCACTTGTCTTCCCACGTCAGTCACTTTTGCAGCTCTGGTTTTTATCCTCATTCTTCAGTGATAAAGACCAAGGAATGAAAACCCACAAGGACATGTAGTATGGCCACTACCCAGATACTGTAGCAGGCATAGGCTGTAGAAAGACCAACCCTTGTTGTTAGCTGTGCATTGGCTTGCTGTGAACATGAGAGTATTTGACCTAAAAAAATAAATTAAAAAAAAGGGAACTTCTAACAATACGAATCATCAAATTGAACAAGACTTACAATGTTGACGTTAATGCTTGAGAGACTGAAGCCTGAAGTCATTTTTTAAATTGCACCATTATTTTTATAAAGAGAGCTTTCCCATGGTCCATTTGTCTATTTAATACAGCACATCTGGTGGATACGTTCTCCTTCTCCTCGTGAAAAACAATCTGTCCTCACAGGGGCTGCAGTGAGGAGCGAATCTGGAGACTCTGCAGCCTCTCGGGTGACTGGAGTTACACTTTTCTAACTGATGGAATGCCTCATGCAGGACAGGGCCTGGAGTTAGAGCCTAGTCGGAGCCCAGTGGAAGACATTGTTATGGCAACAGCAGTTCGGGTGTGTGAGGTAAGTGAGGTAATGCTGGTGATGTAACATAAGGGGGCGGTGGGGACGGGTGAAAGGCAATAGGCTGAGGCAGTTGGTGTCAGCGTTGGGATCTCTAATGTTAGCCAGACATCGCCAGGCAGGCAGGAAACAGGAAACAGAGGAATACATACCCACCGAGAAACGGCTTCCCTAAACCACTCGCAAGGCAAGTCCGCCGAGTGACACCCCTGAGGTCACCGCTAATCCCCACTCAACTCCCTCACCCACTTTCCTCTCAAACGTACCGGTTACACGACTTACGTCGAGTAAACGCATCTACACAGAAAGGCAGCGATGTGTATTTCCTTAACTACATTAAATAGACACTCTAACTCGTTGCCCCCCTGTAAAGCTTCCCTACCTGCTAATTTAGCTTAGTGTCCAACCCCCCCAAAAAAAAAAAAACAGACAGCGAGAAAATGACTGACATGTTTTTTTTTTGTAAAATAGAAAGCTGTGTTACTATGTTGTTTTCGGCTGCTCTGTAAATGAAATGAGTCGCTTTTTTAACTGTCGAGTACTTCTTCAAATCATCTGGCCAGTAGCAGCATGAGGAGCAACAAATCAACCCCCAGAGATGGTTCCATTTGTCTGTCTAGAAAACACAGCAGTTTGTTCTGGGTGTGCCCCCTCTATTTTCTCCACTTGGGGACTAGGCTGTAATTGCTTGTTTAAGGATAATAACAAGGGAAGACTCTCCGAGGAGCCCCGCACCCCAAACGCCAGACTACAGGCGAACACCGCAACCGCAGTGCAGTGCAGCGCAAAGGGGGAAAGAGGAACAGAGAGGGGAGGAAAGAGGAACAGAGAGGGGAGGAAAGAGGAACAGAGAGGGGAGGAAAGAGGAACAGAGAGGGGAGGAAAGAGGAACAGAGAGGGGAGGAAAGAGGAACAGAGAGGGGAGGAAAGAGGAACAGAGAGGGGAGGAAAGAGGAACAGAGAGGGGAGGAAAGAGGAACAGAGAGGGGAGGAAAGAGGAACAGAGAGGGGAGGAAAGAGGAACAGAGAGGGGAGGAAGAGGAACAGAGAGGGGGGAAAGAGGAACAGAGAGGGGGAGGAAAGAGGAACAGAGAGGGGAGGAAAGAGGAACAGAGAGGGGAGGAAAGAGGAACAGAGAGGGGAGGAAAGAGGAACAGAGAGGGGAGGAAAGAGGAACAGAGAGGGGGAAAGAACAGAGGAACAGAGAGGGGGGAAAGACTGGGGTAGTAATGAAGGTCTTATATTCCTGGTGACTGGAGAGAGTCTGGGGGTGGAGAGGGAGATGGGGAGGGGGATGTGGAGGGGGATGGGGATGGGAGGGGGATGGGGAGGGGGATGGGGAGGGGGATGGGGAGGGAGATGGGGGAGGGGGATGGGGAGGGGGATGGGGAGGGGGATGGGGGAGGGGGATGTGGAGGGGGATGGGGAGGGGAATGGGGAGGGGGATGGGGAGGGAGATGGGGAGGGGGATGGGGAGGGGGATGGGGAGGGGGATGGGGAGAATGGGGATGGGGAGAATGGGGATGGGGATGGGAGGGGGATGGGGAGGGGGATGGGGAGGGGGATGGGTGGATGGGGAGGGGGATGGGAGATGGGGATGGGGAGGATGGGGAGGGGGAGGGGAGATGGGGGGAGGGGGATGGGGGAGGGGGATGGGGAGGGAGATGGGGAGGGGGATGGGGATGTGGGGAGATGGGGAGGGGGATGGGGAAGGATGGGGAGGGGATGGGGAGGGGGATGGGGAGGGGATGATGGGGGGGGAGGGGGATGGGGAGGGGGATGGAAGGAGATGGGGAGGGGGATGGGGATGGGGATGGGGAGGGGATGTGGAGGGAGATGGGGGAGGGGATGGGGGGGGGATGGGGGGGGGGGATGGGAAGGAGATGGGGAGGGGATGGGAGGGGGATGGGAGATGGGGAGGGGGATGGGAGGGGGGATGTGTGGGGGAGGGGGATGTGGAGGGGATGGGGAGAGATGGGGATGTGGAAAAGGGATGGGGAGGGGGATGGGGAGGGGATGTGGAAGGGATGGGGGAGGGGGATGTGGAGGGGGATGTGGAAGGAGATGGGGGAGGGGGATGGGGGGGGATGTGGAAGGAGATGGGGAGGGGATGTGGAAGGAGATGGGGGGAGGGGGATGTGGAGGGGGATGTGGAAGGAGATGGGGGATGGGGGATGGGAGGGGGATGTGGAAGGAGATGGGGAGGGGGTGGGAGATGGGGAGATGGGAGGGGGATGTGGAAGGGATGGGGGAGGGGGATGGGGAAGGAGATGGGGGAGGGGGATGTGGGGGAGGGGGGGGATGTGGAAGGAGATGGGGGGATGGGGGATGGGGGATGTGAGAGGGGGATGTGGAAGGAGATGGGGGGGAGGGGGATGTGGAGATGGGGAGGGGGAAGGAGATGGGGGGGGATGAGGGGATGTGGATGGGGGGGGATGGAAGGAGATGGGGGGGGGGATGTGGAGGGGGATGTGGAAGGAGATGGGGGAGGGGGATGTGGAGGGGATGTGGAAGGAGATGGGGGAGGGGGGGGATGTGGGGGAGGGGGATGTGGAAGGAGATGGGGGAGGGGGGGATGTGGAGGGGGATGTGGAAGGAGATGGGGGGAGATGGGGAGGGATGTGGAGGGGGATGTGGAAGGAGATGGGGGGGGATGGGGGATGGGGAGGGGGATGTGGAGGGGGATGGGGGATGTGGAGATGTGGAGGAGATGGGGAGGGGGATGTGGAGGGGGATGTGTCGGAGATGGGGGAGGGGGATGTGGAAGTGGAAGGAGATGGGGGAGGGAGTGTGGAGGGGGATGTCCAACTGGGGAGGGGGATGGGGGGGGGAGGGATGTGGAGGGATGTGGATGGGGGAGGGGGGATGTGGAGGGGATGTGGAAGGGATGGGGGAGATGGGGAAGGAGTGGGGGGGGGGATGTGAGTGTGTGTGGAGGGGATGGGGAGGGGGTGTGGGGAAGGAGATGGGGGGAGGGGATGTGGGGGGGGATGCTGGGGGAGGGGGATGGAGAATGGGGATATGGGGATGTGTGTGGAAGGAGATGGGGGAGGGGATGTGGAGGGGATGTGTGGAAGGAGATGGGGGAGGGGGATGTGGAGGGGGATGTGGAAGGAGATGGGGGGGAGGGCCTGTGGGGAGGGGGATGTGGGGGAGGGGGATGTGTGGGGGAGGGGGATGTGGAGGGGATGTGGAAGGAGATGGGGAGGGGGATGGGAAGGAGATGGGGGAGGGGGATGTGGTGTGGGGGAGGGGGATGTGGAAGGAGATGGGGAGGGGGATGTGGAGGGGGATGTGGAAGGAGGTGGGGGAGGGGGGATGTGGAGGGGGATGTGGAGGGGGATGTGTCGGCTGCCTCCAAGAAGGATGACCGCTGCCACCTAGTGTTTTTCTCCAACTGCTCTATGGCAGGGAGTGTGTGTGCCTCTGTCTCTGTGTGTGTGAGTGTATGGGGAGGGGCCCTGTCTCTGTGAGTGTGTGTGTGTGTGTGTGGGTGTGTGTGTGGGGGGGGGGGGGGCTGTCTCTGTGTGTGTGTGGGGGAGGGCCCTGTTTCTATGTGTGTGTGGGGGGGGGGCCTTGTCTCTGTGTATGTGTGGGGAGGGCCCTGTCTGTGTGTGTGTGTGTGTGTGTGTGGGGGGGGGCGGCCTGTCTATGTGTGTGTGTGGGGGGGGGCCCTGTCTCTGTGTGTGTTTGGGGGAGGGCCCTGTCTGTGTGTGTGTGTGTGTGTGTGGGGGCCTGTCTCTGTGTATGTGTTTGTGGGGGGGCGCTGTCTCTGTGTGTGTGTGGGGGAGGGCCCTGTCTCTGTGTGTGTGTGTGGGGGGGGGGTCTCTGTGTGTGTGTGGGGAGGGCCCTGTCTCTCTGTGTGTGTGGGGGGGGGCTGTCTCTGTGTGTGTGTGTGTGTGGGGGGGGTCCTGTCTCTCTCTGTGTGTGTGTGGGTGAGGTGTGTGTGTCTGTGTGTGTGTGTGTGTGTGTGTGAGTGTGGCCCTGTGTGTGTGTGTGTGTGGGGTGTGGTGTGTGTCTGTGTGTGTGTGTGTGGTGTGTGTGTGTGTGTGTGTGTGTGTGAGGCCCTGTCTCTATGTGTGTGTGGGGGGATGGCCCTGTCTCTGTGTGTGTGGGGGAGGGTCCTGTCTCTGTGTGTGTTTGGGGAGAGGGCCCTGTCTGTCTCTGTGTGTGTGGGTGTGTAAGACCCTGTCTCTATGTGTGTGTGGGGGGGAGGATCCTGCCTCTGTGTGTGTGTTTGGGGAGAGGGCCCTGTCTCTGTGTGTCTATATATATACATATATATATATATATGTGTCTGTGTGTCTGTGTGTGTGTGTGTGTGTGTGTGTGTGTGTGTGTGTGTGTGTGTGTGTGTGTGTGTGTGTGTGTGTGTGTGTGTGTGTGTGTGTGTGTGTGTGGTGGGGCTGTCTCTGTGAGTGTTTGTGTGGGGGAGCGCCCTGTCTCTGTGTGTGTGGGGGGGGGGAGGTCTCTGTGTGTGTGTCCCTGTGTATTTTAATGTTAATGGGATGTGGGGCTGGCAGCCAGAGCATGCAGCAGACAGACCCGACAGAGCAAAGAGGGAGAAAGCTGGAATGTAATTAAATTAGGGGTGTCACACCAGGAACCCAGAGCTTAAACAAGCCTCCAGGGATTGTGGGAGATCTCCCAGGCATTCAGTGGTTCCTTGATCTGAGAACATAGGAGAAGATGGCTACAATGGCGCTCGGTGGCACACATACACAATGTGTGTGGACACATTACATGCAGGGGCTCCGTGGCACACATACACAATGCGTGTGGACACATTACATGCAGGGGCTCCGTGGCACACATACACAATGCGTGTGGACACATTACATGCAGGGACTCCGTAGCACACATACACAATGCATGTGGACACATTACACATGCCACAATTGAAACGCGAATCGTCACAACTACCAATAATCACATTGGGATTCATGGACGCAGTCCAACTGCTTCCATTCAGAATAACTAACATGTGGGTTCTGCATGTGTAGCACATGGGGATGTGTGATACTTTACTCTGAAGTGTC
This sequence comes from Oncorhynchus masou masou, assembly GCF_036934945.1. Lineage (NCBI taxonomy): Eukaryota > Metazoa > Chordata > Actinopteri > Salmoniformes > Salmonidae > Oncorhynchus > Oncorhynchus masou. The sequence continues at coordinate 10,244,087 of NC_088229.1, read as the reverse complement.
CCCGCTTGCGCTAGCGATTAGCTAGCTTTTCACGTGGCGCCAACTGGTAAGACGCTTCAGTAGGGCGGTCCTCAGTTCGCGTCAGGTATGTGCTGAATTGGGAGGAAGTTGTACCCACTTAGCAAGTAGCATGAGGTCCTTTGCATTCGTACCGTGGCACAGTACTGCTGTTGTGTTGTGGTGTAGAGTACTGAAGTAAAAATACTTTAAAGTATTACTTAAGTAGCTTTTTGGTGGAGCTGTACTTAACTTTTTTTTTTACTTCACTACATTCTTAAAGAAAATAATGTAATTTTTACTGACATTTTCTCTGACACCCAAAATTACTCATTGCATTTTGAATCCTTAGCACGACAGGAAAATTGTCAAATTCACACACTTATCAAGAGAATATTCTTTGTCATCCCTACTGCCTCTGATCTGACGGACTCACTAAACGCACAGGGTTCGTTTGTAAATGATGTCTGAGTGTTGGAGTGTGCCCCTAGCTATCTGTAAATGATGTCTGAGTGTTGGAGTGTGCCTCTAGCTATCTGTAAATGATGTCAGAGTGTTGGAGTGTGCCCCTAGCTATCTGTAAATGATGTCTGAGTGTTGGAGTGTGCCCCTAGCTATCTGTAAATGATGTCAGAGTGTTAGAGTGTGCCCCTAGCTATCTGTAAATTATGTCTGAGTGTTGGAGTGTGCCCCTAGCTATCTGTAAATGATGTCTGAGTGTTGGAGTGGGCCCCTAGCTATCTGTAAATGATGTCTGATTGCAACTCCCCTCCAAGTCTCCGACCACTACCTTGTATCCTTTTCCCTCTCGCTCTCATCCAACACTTCCCACACTGCCCCTACTCGGATGGTATCGCGTGTCCCAACCTTCGCTCTCTCTCCCCCGTCTGAGTCTCTCCTCTTCCATCCTATCATCTCTTCCCTCTGCTCATACCTTCTCCAACCTTTCTCCTGAGTCTGCCTCCTCAACCCTCCTCTCTTCCTTTCTGCATGACTCTCTATGTCCCCTATCCTCCAGGCCGGCTTGGTCCTCCCCTCCCGCTCCGTGGCTCGATGACTCAGTTGGAGCTCACAGAACAGAGCTCCGGGCAGCCGAGCGGAAATGGAGGAAAATGTCCCTGCGGACCTGGCATCCTTTCACTCCCTCCTCTCTACATTTTCCTCCTCTGTCTCTGCTGCTAAAGCCACTTTCTACCACTCTAAATTCCATGTCTGCCTCTAACCCTAGGAAGCTCTTTGCCACCTTCTCCTCCCTCCTGAATCCTCCTCCCCCTCCCCCTCCCTCCTCCCTCTCTGCAGATGACTTCGTCAACCATTTTGAAAAGAAGGTCTGAGACATCCGATCCTCGTTTGCTAAGTCAAACGACACCGCTGGTTCTGCTCACACTGCCCTACCCTGTGCTCTGACCTCTTTCTCCCTATCTGTAAGATGATGTCTGAGTCTTGGAGTGGCCGGCCGCCCAACAACCTGCCCGCTTGACCCTATCCCCTCTCTTCTCCAGACCATTTCTGGGGACCTTCTCCCTACCTCACCTCGCTCATCAACTGATCCCTGACCGCTGGCTACGTCCCTTCCGTCTTCAAATGAGCGAGAGTTGCCCCCTATCTGTAAATGATGTCTGAGTGTTCCGATGTCAACAACTACAGACCAGTATCCCTTCTTTCTTTTCTCTCCAAAACTATCTGTAACGTGCCGTCCTTAGAGCTGTCCCACTATCTCTCTCAGAATGACCTTCTTGATCCAAATCAGTCAGGTTTCAAGACTAGTCATTCAACTGAGACTGCTCTTCTCTGTATCACGGAGGCGCTCCGCACTGCTAAAGCTAACTCTCTCTTCTGCTCTCATCCTTCTAGACCTATCGGCTGCCTTCGATACTGTGAACCATCAGATCCTCCTCTCCACCCTCTCCGAGTTGGGCATCTCGGCGCGGCCCACGCTTGGGTATTGCGTCCTACCTGACAGGTCGCTCCTACCAGGTGGCGTGTAAGAATCTGTCTCCTCGCCACGCGCTCTCACCACTGGTGTCCCCCAGGGCTCTGTTCTAGGCCCTCTCCTATTCTCGCTATACACCAAGTCACTTGGCTCTGTCATAACCTCACATGGTCTCTCCTATCATTGCTATGCAGACGACACACAATTAATCTTCTCCTTTCCCCTTCTGATGACCAGGTGGCTGAATCGCAAATCTGCATGTCTGGCAGACATATCAGTGTGGATGACGGATCACCACCTCAAGCTGAACCTCGTAAGACGGAGCTGATCTTCCTCCCGGGGAAGGACTGCCCGTTCCATGATCTCGCCATCACGGTTGACAACTCCATTGTGTCCTCCTCCCAGAGCGCTAAGAACCTCTGGCGTGATCCTGGACAACACCCTGTCGTTCTCAACCAACATCATGGCGGTGGCCCGTTCCTGTAGGTTCATGCTCTAAAACATCCGCAGAGTACGAATGAGGTGCCTCACACAATGGAAGCGGAATGCAGGTCCTAATCCAGGCACTTGTCATCTCCCGTCTGGATTACTGTAAATGTTGGCTGGGCTCCCTGCCTGTGCCATTAAACCCACAACTCATCCAGAACGAGCAGCCCGTCTGGTGTTCAACCTTCCCAAGTTCTCTCACGTCACCCCGCTCCTCCGCTCTCTCCACTGGCTTCCAGTTGAAGTGCATCCGCTACAAGACCATGGTGCTTGCCTACGGAGCTGTGAGGGGAACGGCCCTAAGAAGTACCTCCAGGCTCTGATCAGGCCCTACACCCAAGCAAGGGCACTGCGTTCATCCACCTCTGGCCTGCACGCCTCCCTACCATTGAGGAAGTACAGTTCCCGCTCAGCCCAGTCAAAACTGTTCGCTGTCTGGCCCCCCAATGGTGGAACAAACTCCCTCACGACGCCAGGACAGCGGAGTCAATCACCACCTTCCGGAGACACCTGAAACCCCACCTCTTCAAGGAATACCTAATAAGATAAGTAATCCTGGGGACAACCCCCCTTAATGATTTAGATGCACTATTGTAAAGTGGCTGTTCCACTGGATGTCAGAAGGTGAATTCACCAATTTGTAAGTCGCTCTGGATAAGAGCGTCTGCTAAATGACTTAAATGTAATGTAAATGTAAATGTCTGAGTGTTGGAGTGTGCCCCTAGCTATCTGTAAATGATGTCTGAGTGTTAGAGTGTGCCCCTAGCTATCCGTCAATAAAAAAATAAGAAAATGGTGGCGTTCAGTTTGCTTAATATATGGATTTTTAAATTAGTTTTACTTTTCATACTTAAGTATATTTTAGCAATTACATTTACTTTTGATACTGAAGTATATTTAAAACATAATGCTTTTAGACTTTTACTCTGGTAGTACTTTACTGGGTGAATTTAACTTTAACATGAGTAACTTTCTTTAAGGTATCATTACTTTTACTCAAGTATGACAATTGGGTACTTTTGCCACCATTGGGTAGAATGTAGATTTGTTGGGTTTGTCCACATATTGAATGACTTAACCAGGGTCATTCTTGACAAGAGACTCACAGGGGTGATATTTTTTATTGCCTAGCACTTACACACCCGCTTCAACTAATCAACTTATCATCAAGCCTTTCAATAGCTATGTCTGATGTGTTCGTGCCGGGTACGAACAACAAAATCCACCATTGTTGATCCCCAGGGCTGGAATCAGGAAACCCTGAACTAAATCAACGCAAATAGCAGCATTTTGGTGAGGTGTAGCACAGCACCTACACATACAGGGTTAAGTTTGTACAGTACTGCTGGGACCGACTGTGTATTCTAGGCCAACAGCTGGGGTTGGATCCATGCCTCCGCTTTAACAATGGGGTATGCTGCAACAAGCAGGAACCAAATCACTCAAAGAGAGATTTATGCACCGTCTGTGTGGAGAAGTTGGACCGACATCCATAAAAGAGAACGAGAGCAAGAACGAAAAAGTGGACAGAGACATTAAGAAATCAAAGAATGAAAACACAGAAAGAGAGAAGGAATGAGGTTAGAAACCAAACAAAATGGAAGGAGAATGAGGTCTGACATTCTAGTCATTTAGCAGACACTCTTATCCAGAGCAACTTACAGTAGTGACGACGTACATTTTTTAACTGGTCGCAATGGCAATTGAACCCACAACCCTGGCATTGCAAGAGTTAACTGAGCCACACTGGACCACATAGACTACATGTAGTAATAAGAACGCTTGTCGGCCCAGGGACTATATCGCCATATAGTGTACACAATCGTTCTAGATCATTCTAACGGCCACAGAAAGGTGGAGGCCCTAAGAATTGTACTCCATAATTGTCAGATAGTGAAGCATCTCAAGGTTGTGTCTGTACAGTCTTTGAAAATAAGGTGCTATCTAAAACCTTCAAAAGGTTATTCGGCAGTCCCTATAGGAGAACCCTTTGAGGAAAACTTGTTGGTTCCAAGTAGAACCCTTTTTGGTTCCAAGTAGAACCGTTTTGGGTTCCATGTACAACCCTTTACACAGAGGGTTCTACTTGGAACCAAAAGTTATTTTTACCTGAAACCAAAAAGGGTTATCCTATGGGGACAACCAAAGAACCCTTTTTGAACCTTGTTTGTAAGAGTATAGTTGGCAGTAGACGTTCTGATCAACCGATCCACCACTGTATTGCACTGCAGAATTTAACGCAGCAACACAATAACGCAGCCCATCTGCGAGATTGGGTACTTTTGCCATAGTTAATAAATGACCGTATAATTTCACCTGACTGTCGTACTGCACACTCAAGAATGAGAGTCCGGTCTCTTCCCGCCCAGTGAGGCCCCCTTAGCTGTGTGGCTCCCAGGGGCCGCCACGCTATATCAAACCTTTGATCAGGGGTGGGTGCCAGTCCAACCGATCCACTGCCTCAACCACTGCCCTTGAATACACAGGGAGGCAACCTATTAATCCCATTATGCAAATTGTAGTGATAAATCACACAGTTTTTTTGTTCCATCTGCATTATTCACAATGCCTCCACACAGGGCTTTCCTGGTATTCAATTAAGATAGAGGAGCGGGGAGAGGAGGAGGAGAAGGAGGAGGGGAGAAAAGGGTCTGCCAATGTTTTTTAGGGACAGTAGTCTCAGCTGGCCAAAAACCCCAGGCTGTGACAGATTGGCATCCAGCATGGCCATGACCCGAACAAGGACAATTGGCAGAGAGCGGTGGCTGGTTGTGGCATCCCCCCCCCCCCCGCACAGGGAATGGCTAGAGGGAGGTGGGTTGGTGGAGAGGTGGGGTGGGTTGTGGCATCCCCCCCACAGGGAATGGCTAGAGGGAGGTGGGTTGGTGGAGAGGTGGGGTGGGTTGTGGCATCCCCCCCCCACAGGGAATGGCTAGAGGGAGGTGGGTTGGTGGAGAGGTGGGGTGGGTTGTGGCATCCCCCCCACCCACAGGGAATGGCTAGAGGGAGGTGGGTTGGTGGAGAGGTGGGGTGGGTTGTGGCATCCCCCCCCCACAGGGAATGGCTAGAGGGAGGTGGGTTGGTGGATTGGGTGGATCCCCCCCCACAGAATGGCTAGAGGGAGGTGGGTTGGGGAGAGGTGGGGTGGGTTGTGGCATCCCCCCCCCCACAGGGAATCGCTAGAGGGATGGGTTGGTGGAGGGTCCCCCCACCCACAGGGAATGTTCAGGATGGGGGTCTGTTCAGAGTTGGAGAGAGCTCAAAGGGATGTCATACATCTGAATATGTGTCAAACCTGTGCCTCAGAGGAGAGAATTTGGCACCGGCCATCACTCTTCAAAACACAATGATCTGTGGGGCTACAGGGCCAGTAGAGATATGGGACTGGTCTTTTATAGACCATGGAGGGGAGGCTGGAAGGGGCAGGTTGGTGAATGGATGGCTTTAAGACACCACACTGTTGCTGTGTGTTTCAGAACACAGCTGAATGAGATGGAGCAAATGCAATGTCTTTCACATTCACACTGCGTTCATGTCAGCAGGCAGGGTTTGGATGGTTGGGATGGTTGGGGGGGGGGGTTAGAAAGAAACACTAGCAGTAATGTACGGTGCTATCTACAACCTAAAAGGGTTCTTCTGCTGTCCTCATAGGAGAACCCTTTAAAGAACATGTATTGGTTCCAGGTAAAACCCTTTCCACAGAGGGTTCTACATGGAACCCAAAAGGGTTCAACCTAGAGCCAAACAGGGTTCTATTTGGAACCAAACAGGGTTTTATTTGGAACCAAAGAGGGCTCTCCTATGGGTACAGCCGAAAAACCCTTTTGGAACCCTTTTTTAAGATTGTACAAAACACACACACACACACACACTCACACACACACACACACACACACACACACACACACACACACACACACACACATACACACACACACACACACACACACACACACACACACACACACACACACACACACACATCACACACACTCATCTGCAGCCTTCCTCCCTCTCAGTGGCTTGTGTGCCCAGCAGATGCCTGGAAGCGCAGAGGCGTGCAAAAATGCGGATTAGTGGCAAATAGCTGAACTCTTCACTCGTGCCCCTTTGAACTGGGCCTGGCTCTCTCTGAGAAACACTACACTTCCAGACATCAGACAAACAGCAGCAGAAAACAAGGGGTCGATGGGACGATCGAAAGGACACCCGTGGCTCTATATTGCAGCTCTATATTGTTGCTAGTTAGACAAAAGTATCCTTCCTGAACATCATCGACTCAGACCAATGAAGTCAAAGTCTGTGGAGGAAGAAGAATTACTTGAGAATAGTGTGGTGAACTTCTCAACCACCCTCCCAGTGGTTCCCTAATGTCAACCACCCTCCTAGTGGTTCCCTAATGTCAACCACCCTCCTAGTGGTTCCCTAATGTCAACCACCCTCCTAGTGGTTCCCTAATGTCAACCACCCTCCCAGTGGTTCCCTAATGTCAACCACCCTCCCAGTGGTTCCCTAATGTCAACCACCCTCCTAGTGGTTCCCTAATGTCAACCACCCTCCCAGTGGTTCCCTAATGTCAACCACCCTCCCAGTGGTTCCCTAATGTCAACCACCCTCCCAGTGGTTCCCTAATGTCAACCACCCTCCTAGTGGTTCCCTAATGTCAACCACCCTCCTAGTGGTTCCCTAATGTCAACCACCCTCCCAGTGGTTCCCTAATGTCAACCACCCTCCCAGTGGTCCCTAATGTCAACCACCCTCCCAGTGGTTCCCTAATGTCAACCACCCTCCTAGTGGTTCCCTAATGTCAACCACCCTCCTAGTGGTTCCCTAATGTCAACCACCCTCCCAGTGGTTCCCTAATGTCAACCACCCTCCCTGTGGTTCCCTAATGTCAACCACCCTCCCTGTGGTTCCCTAATGTCAACCACCCTCCTAGTGGTTCCCACCCTCCCAGTGTCCCTAACCACCCTCCTAGTGGTTCCCTAATGTCAACCACCCTCCACCCTCCCACCCTCCCAGTGGTTCCCTAATGTCAACCACCCTCCCTGTGGTTCCCTAATGTCAACCACCCTCCCAGTGGTTCCCTAATGTCAACCACCCTCCTAGTGGTTCCCTAATGTCAACCACCCTCCCTGTTCCCTAATGTCAACCACCCTCCTAAATGTCAACCACCCTCCCAGTGGTTCCCTAATGTCAACCACCCTCCTAGTGGTTCCCTAATGTCAACCACCCTCCCAGTGGTTCCCTAATGTCAACCACCCTCCCAGTGGTTCCCTAATGTCAACCACCTTCCCAGTGGTCCCTAATGTAACCGTAAGTATAGTGGAAGATAAATCCGATGTTTGGGATGGATAAATTGAGTGATCATGGGGATGCTACATTGATTAGCAATCCACAACTCTTGGAAAATCCATCGGAATGCATTTTTGTCGGAAACTATCAATAAAATGTGATTTTCATCTGTGTGAAGGGATGAGCGTTTAGGGATTTACGGATGTTGGCGGTACTCCTCTGGCACATAGGAAGGCCAACCTCAAGTCGTTTCTCAATTTACGTTACAAATCATCTCTCTTCGTAATCAGCCATCTCAAGTCATTGATTTTCATTTAGCTCTTACTGCCTCCATTCCTGGAGTATAACTACCACTATACAGCAACATGTATCTTATCCAACAACATCTCAAAAATGAGGATTGTGACGGTTGAAGCTGGCCATCGTAACGATTCAACCACAAAACCTGCCCTGAATAGGATGTGAATAAATATGTAGGAATATTTTTTTTTAAATGTCACACTGATATTCACCTGCACCCATTGGTGTTGATGTGTTGATGGCCACTGATGAACAGTAACATAACTGTGATCTGTGTGAGCTATTCACTATTAAACAGTGGAAATCCAAATGAGGGTTCTTAGTTAGGCCTACTATCTGCTTTCAATCTGAGGGATGAATGAAAATCAAGCCTGTCCCACAAAAAACACCAATATTAAAGGCACAATATACAGAAATCGCTCCGCTATTGCCTGGTTGCTAAAATTCAATTTATTTTTGCCTAATTTCAGACAAGGAATGTAGCCTATAGTGTAAAGAATAATTTTATGATTGAAAAACGCTGTGAAAAATCTTTTAAATTACCAAAAATATTGTGTTTGAAGATGGTATACAAAACTGAAAATAAAAATAATTAATTTGATCTCCATTAGCTTTTGCAGAATCGGCAGTTACTCTTCCTGGGTTCCACAACAAACATGGTCCACCCACACAGACTGCGTGGTGAAGAAGGCGCAACAGAGCCTCTTCAACCTCAGGAGGCTGAAGAAATTTGGCTTGCCACCTAAAGCACTCACAAAGTTTTACAGATGCACAATCGAGAGCATCCTGTCGGGCTGTATCACCACCTGGTACGGCAACTGCAACGCCCTCAACCGCAAGGCCCTCCAGAGGGTAGTGCGGTCTGCACAACGCATCACCAGGGGCAAACTACCTGCCCTCCAGGACATCAACAGCATCCGATGTTACAGGAAGGCCATAAAGATCATCATGGACAACAACCACCTGAGCCACTGCCTGTTCACCCCGCTATCATCCAGAAGACGTGGTCAGTACAGGTGCATTGAAGCTGGGACCGAGAAACTGAAAAACAGCTTCTATCTCACCGCCATCATCCTGTTAAACAGCCACCACTGACATAGTGAGGCTGCTGTCAACATACAGACTCAAAGCCCACTTTAATAAATGGACTCAATAAAGGTATCACTAGTTACTTTAAATAACGGCACTTTAATAATGTTTACATATCCTACATTACTCATCTCATATGTATATATTGCATTCTATACCATCTACTGCATCTTGCCTATGCTATTCGGCCATCGCTCATCCATATATTTATATGTACAGATTATTATTCATCCCTTTACATTTGTGTGTATAAGGTATTTGTTGTGAATTGGTTAGATTACTTGTTAGATATTACTGCATTGTTGGAACTAAAAGCACCAGCATTTCACTACACTCGCATTAACATCTGCAAACCATGTGTATGTGACCAATAACATTTTATTTGAAGAGAGACAAGGACAGTCACACACGTTAAAATACAATGATATACAAACAATACAACAACAACATAAATACAAAATAATTATAATTATAGTACGAACTATACAATAAAACAAATAAAATGTGTTAGAGTGTGTGTGTGTGTTTTTATTTTTTATTTCACCTTTATTTAACGAGGTAGGCTAGTTTTTGCAACTGCGACCTGGCCAAGATAAAGCATAGCAGTTCGACACACAACAACACAGAGTTACTCATGGAATAAACAAAAGATACAGTCAATAATACAGTAGAACAAAAGAAAACAAAAAGTCTATATACAGTGAGTCCAAATGAGCTAAGTTAAGGAAATAAATAGGCCATGGTGGCGAAGTAATTACAATATAGCAATTAAACACTGGAATGGTAGATGTGCAGAAGATGAATGTGCAGGTAGAGATACTGGGGTGCAAAGGAGCAAGATAAATAAATAAATACAGTATGGGGATGAGGTAGGTAGTTGGATGGGCTGTTTACAGATGGGCTATGTACAGGTGCAGTGATCTGTGAGCTGCTCAGACAGCTGGTGCTCAAAGCTAGTGAGGGAGATATGAGTCTCCAGATTCAGTGATTTTTGCAGTTCGTTCCAGTCATTGGCAGCAGAGAACTGGAAGGAAAGGCGGCCAAAGGAGGAATTGGCTTTGGGTGTGTGTGTGTCCCCTCTGTTCCATGTTGTTAATCTGTTTTTTTTAAAGGTAATTTTTCTGTCTGCTGAGTAACTGGAAATGGAAGGGAGTTCCATGGGACCACGGCTCTGTATAAAACTGTCACGCCCTGGTCTTAGTATTTTGTGTTTTCTTTATTTATTTGGTTAGGCCAGGGTGTGACATGGGTTTTGGTATGTGGTGTGTTTTGTCTTGGGGTTTTTTCATAGGTATTGGGATTGTGGCTTAGTGGGGTTTGCTAGCAAGGTCTATGGCTGTCTGAAGTGGTTCTCAATCAGAGGCAGGTGTTTATCGTTGTCTCTGATTGGGAACCATATTTAGGCAGCCATATTCTTTGAGTGTGTCGTGGGTGATTGTCCTTGTTCCTGTCTCTGTGTTGCTTTGCACCAGTATGGGCTGTTTTTGTTTCTTGTTTTGTTGTGTTTTAGTTGTTTTCATTAAACATGAATCTCAATAGCCACGCCGCATTTTGGTCCGACTCTCCTTCAAACCAAGAAAGCCGTTACAAATACTGTGAGTTGCCGTGAATTTGTTTTGGACTTGGGAACAATGAAGAGAACCCTGGTAGAATGTCTTGGGTCCGAGCATCATTTTATTTGATTATGCAGACAATCTTAATGAAACACATTTCTATGTGAATTTGGTCAGGTCACGTACAAAGCTGCGTATTGCACCTTTGGGCGGCAGGTAGCCTAGTGGTTAGAGCGTTGGACTAGTAACTGAAAGGTTGCAAGACCAGACCCCTAAGTTGACAAGGTACAAATCTGTCATTCTGCCCCTGAACAAGACAGTTAACCCACTGTTCCTAGGCCATCATTGAAAATAAGAAATTTAACTGACTTGCCTACTTAAATAAAGGTAAAATAAATCTGATTTATCAATTGAAAATGTATGCATGTACACTGTGGGACAATTGGTAAGCATCCTTATAGACGCCCATTAGTGGCGGTTGTTGACGTTTAAGATGAGATAAATGATAAAGGGCAATAAATGTGACATTTTTTTCTATTACAGCATGTTGGATGACTGGTTTAGGCTACTACGTGTTAATCATGTTTTCCCTGTATCCACCATGAGATTGCAACAACCGAGCCTACGGATAAAAGTTTACAACGTATGTGCACAGGTCGAGGGCAAATGTGAGTAATCAAGGTGACAAACACATTCAATACCGCCTTGCACACTTGTTACATCTAGCTGATGTAGGGTGTAATCATTAGTCTAACAGTTGCAAACGAGAGTTTCTACTGGACAAATTCAGGTAAGTTTATCCCCATACAGTTCCAATTGCTTCCATTTAAGAAATGTTTTTCAACAGAACCGGCAGAATGAATACACCCCTGATCACATGCAAACACTGTTCACTTTCATGGCAGCCACATACAAACAGCATGATCCTTTTCCTCGTTGTAGAATTCCTTCTCGCATCTACGCGCTCTCCTCCTCTCACCTTTTAACTCCACTTGTGGACTACAGTCCACAGCATATCAGCTATCTGTGACCAGCCGAGAATATACTTTCCAAGGCAAAACTTTATATCATAACCGATACACACAACCTACATTGTTGTCACCATATTAGCTAACGTCACATCTAGTCAACATAGCTACTAGAACTAACGCATTAGTACACCCGCTATAATCATGCAGTAGAGTGTACAGTCAGCAAGCAGTTTAGCAGTTACACCGGTGGGCCCCGTTAACTTGACTTGGAAGAGTTCCACTGTAGGATAGCCATAGCCAGCTAGCTAACATAGCATCCCTCTCTATTTGAGCCAAGTGTTTGAGTAGGCTAAACTAGCTAGCTGCAAGTGAAAGGGAAAAAATACATTGAAATATCACTCTCTCGCTCTCTCTCACACACTTCTTTATTTTTAAAGAAATTAATATGTTCAAAACTGTTCAACTATCGTCTTTCTCTCTCTTTGAGTCAACTACTCACTACATGTTAAGCACTGCTAGCTGTAGCTTATGCTTTCAGTACTAGATTAATTCTATGATCCTTTGATTGGGTGGACAACATGTTGGTTCATGCTGCAAGAACTCGGAGGACGTCCTCCGGAAGTTGTCATTATTACTGTGTAAGTCTATGGAAGGGGGTGAGATCCATGAGCCTCCTAGGTTAGGTATTGAAGTCAATGTACCCAGAGGAGGACGGAAACTAGCTGTCCTCCGGCTACACCATGGTGCTACCCTACAGAGTTTTATTTTTTATTTTTATGAAATTCACCGAGGAGGATGGTCCTCCCCTTCCTCCTCTGAGGTGCCTCCACTGATGGCCATAGTCGTAGCATTCCTTCAATACCTGTCTAGTGCTTGACCTAATCACGGATGGTGAACTTGTTCTCCAATCTGTGGTCTACGTCTTTAGGAGGATGACAGCACTCCAGTCAAGCTGTTCTGGAGAAGGCATTGAGTCCCACATGACACCCTAAGGGTCAAAAGGTCAAAAGAGCTCCAGTGAATCGGGTGCCATGTTGGACACAGTCATTCTGGGTTGAAGTGAGAGTCCATCACACTCCGGGAGAGAGAAGTTTGATCCAGGCTGCAGGATGATAAAAATATCCTTTCATGCAGAGATGGGTGTGGTTGGTAGGTGAAGCATGTTGACTCAATTAATGACAGACACACACACACACACCAGCGAGGCTGGTGAGAGGAGGACGACTCATAATAATGGCTGGAACGGAGCGAATGGAATGGTATCGTACACATGGAAACCATGTAAACGTATATGTATGTGATACCATTCCACTTATTTCGCTCCAAACATTACCACGAGCCCATCCTCCCTAATTAAGGTACCACCAACCTCCTGTGACACACACACACACACACTAAATAATGCAGTCTTCTCAAGTGACTGTGGGGAATAATACAGTAGAGCCAACTGTGAAATGCAGACTTTCAGACAGGTCTTTCTCCATTCTGTAAGCCCTACAGACAGACACACAGACAGACGGGTCTTTCTCCATTCTGTAAGCCCTACAGACAGACACACAGACAGACAGGTCTTTCTCCATTCTGTAAGCCCTACAGACAGACACACAGACAGACAGGTCTTTCTCCATTCTGTAAGCCCTACAGACAGACACACAGACGGGTATTTCTCCATTCTGTAAGCCCTACAGACAGACACACACACAGACGGGTATTTCTCCATTCTGTAAGCCCTACAGACAGACACACACACAGACGGGTATTTCTCCATTCTGTAAGCCCTACAGACAGACACACAGACAGACGGGTATTTCTCCATTCTGTAAGCCCTACAGACAGACACACAGACAGACAGGTCTTTCTCCATTCTGTAAGCCCTACAGACAGACACACAGACAGACAGGTCTTTCTCCATTCTGTAAGCCCTACAGACAGACACACAGACAGACAGTGGGGAGAATGGGGGAGGGGAATGTCTATTAAAGTCGTACTCAGTCTCCTTTTCACGTCATTTCAAATCAAATCAAATTGTATTAGTCACATGCGCCGAATACAACAGTTGTAGACCTTACAGGGAAATGCTTATTTACGAGCCCCTAACCAACAATGCAGTTTCAAAAAAATATGGATAAGAATAAGAGATAGAAGCAACAACTAATTAAAGAGCAGCAGTTAAATAACAATAGCGAGACTATATACGGTGGGGTACCGCTACCGAGTCAATGTGTGGGGGCACCAGTTAGTTGAGGTAATATGTACATGTAGGTAGAGTTATTAAAGTGACTACGCATAGTTGACAACAGAGAGTAGAGAACAATAGAGTATAACACCTGATTTACTTAACAAAAGGCACATCTCGATAAGTAATCCATGTATGACATGACATAGCACAAGTGGGGGGGGGGGGGTCTATTGTTCACTGTTAGTCCTCAAGCAAGGGGGAGAATGATTATCACAAATCCCCATTATACCAACTCATTGAATGCCCTACCTATTGAAGTTTACAGTTGTGTTGAGAATAAAAAAATATTTTTTTTTTTTTTTTATTCCGTAGTGTGCTTTACTGCATTTATATTGCTTTTGACAGTAAAAGTTCAAAAATCATTGAAGGACGTCTTTAAAAAGTGAATATTCAATATGCACCACCTTGCAAGGCCAGTATTTCTTTGGTCTAATCCCCCCCCCCCCTCCCTCTCTTTCCCGCTCTCTCCCTGTCTCTGAGCACAGCATGATGATGAGTTATTTTACAGCAGCTTGGCACAGCATGGAGCATTCAGCTCCCCAGATGGTCCTCCTGGTGATTCACTTTGCGGCCTTGTCTGTTGCTGGGCAGCACTGAGGGCTACGGCAACATCCCACACTTTTCAGTCCAGTCTCCAATAAATGAGGCAAAAATGTATGTGTGTACATTTTGACAAGCATGTTTAAAAAACATGTTTAATTAAACCCCCCTGATCTCTGGCCTATCATCCTATACTGTAAAGATAATCTCTTAATGAGTTTAATATCAGTCTGGATTTAAAGTACTACAGACCCCAGTCCTACACAGAAAATAAACTGTAATAATTATAGCAAGTGCCAAAACCAGGAATAGGCAACCCTGAGTGCGTCAGCTGCTGCAGGATTTTGTTCTAACTAAGAACCACTGAGATAATTGATTAGTTCAGTGATTGCCTAAATTCAATATGCCTGGTGTTCCAGGTCGGTTAAATTAAAAACATTAAGTATCTGCACCACTCTAGGACCAGGGTTGTCCACCCCTGGCCTATAGACTGCTGCAAGCCAGAAAAACACACAGCATGGCACTCTTCTAGTCTCGACTAACTCATTAGGCTATGTCCCTAGCCTGGGCTAGCATGCTACAGAGCTAGACATGCTGCTCTTCCAGCCAAGCTAATATGCTGCCCTGTTTGCCAAAGCTAACTCTTAGTAAATACAACATTAACTTTGGCTAACACGGCTAATCATGCTGCTTTAACAGCTACACTAACACTATGTTGTCCTAGCAGCTAGCTATCCTGTGCTAACAGCCCTCTATGCTAGCTAGAATGTGGCTGACAGGCCTCTGATAGCCAGGCTAACATGTTGTTTCCTTAGTCAGTGTGAGTTTGGCAGGCTCTGGCAGGGTAGCCTCCTGCCCTTTGCAGTGTGAGCCAGTGGGGGTGCGAGCACAGGCCTTGGCCCGGTATCAACGTCCTGCGATCCAGCGATAGGAAGGCTGGGAGCCAGGAGATGACAGCATCTCATTGCTGGGACCCATAAATCTTCCCTATGCTCTGGATGTGTACAGGCATGTTTGAGAATGCACCATTGTCTTTCACGTGCCACAACTTGGCCACAGCTGCTCAACTCATAACACCAAGTTTAACCCATGCAGGTCAAAGTAAGAGACGAGCCTGCAAAGTTGGAGTGAAGTAAGACCTGCCAACTACAGTGGATTTGACAATGGAGATGTTGTACACACAAGTCAGCCATTTCCAAATGACGCACAGCCTACAGAGGTCTCTTAACGGCCATTGGAAATGCAGTTAAATATTTCAGAACCGCAATAGTTAAAACCTGTATAATTTCTTTGAATTTGAGCCTTGCATGCAAAGTGTTTCAGGCCTTTACACCGCCCTGCATGTTTTTTCGATTAGCACATCCTCCGTTTCCATGGCAAAGCAGTAAACTGTGGCTTCCCTGGATATTCCACCTGGTGTTAACCTGACTCCACACCACACATCAACATACTCCACAGAGATCAGATATAGATTCATTAAAACTCTACACTTGTTTTTATTTATTTATACCACAGTAGAAATGTAGCCTATATTATTAGTCATAGTAGCCTATATTAGTCTATATTATTGGTCATATTAGCCTATATTATTGAACATAATGAGAACAGTGTTACCCGTTGCCAAAGCAGAAGATATACATATCATATAGATATATACATATAGATATACAGATATTGTGTTTCCATTTACAGGGTAGGACCTCAGCTAGATGACTAATGAATGCGTCTCGTTAGATTGCCTTTGACTTTACTGCCTTGTTGTAATCAGTGCAAAATGTTTACCAAATGTTCTCAGTTGATCCTACGACTGGTTTCATTGTTTCATAACGAGAACATTTCCTTCTCTCAGAAGCAAAATAAGGATACTGCATTCGACTGAGCTGGCCTCTTTGTCTCACAACGGGGTTGCCGTGTCGAGAACTGCATACCCGGGCACTGGGCACAGACAGCATCCATTGAAACTGGCAGGTGGTAGTGAGGCTAGCAGGGGGTGGAAGGGGGATGGTAGAGCCCCCCCCCCCCATGGGCTGCAAGCCTCTGCCCCCCCTTGCGCTCTGTGCGGCTGTCTAGAACAGATTATGCCAAACCAGTGCCAGCCCCTCTCTCCCAGTGTTCCTGATCAACAGAGCACTCTTTGTGTTGAAATGACAAACCACGAAGTGGAGCCAACATCTGCAGGATGAAGGAGGGTAATAAAGAGCTAGGGGGAGGGCTAGACACCAGTGGAAAATCATTTCTGATTCAGCCGGTTGTAGTGGATGTGATAATATGCTGTATACTCAAATGATCTGTTACGCATTGTCATACACAACTATCATTTAAAAACAGCTGGGGGAAAAAGCGTATTTAAGCAAAAACATTAAACACACGGGTAATTCTTCTGTTACTTATCCTCACACTATGACAATAATATTTACTAAAATGACAAACATTGTTAAAGTTAATATACTGTACCTTTGGTGCTTGACATATAGAGCGATGGTATAAAATACAGATATATTTGTGGCAAACTGTTGATTGCATGGTTCTACACAAGGATACAATCTAGATGTGACAGAGGGAATATTCTGACCGCACTGGGGTGTCAATACTATGGAGGTGGGGTGTCAACACTATGGAGGTGGGGGTGACAATACTATGGATGTTAGGTGTCAATACTATGGAGGTGGGGTGTCAATACTATGGATGTGGGGTGACAATACTATGGAGGTGGGGTGTCAATACTATGGAGGTGGGGTGTCAATACTATGGAGGTGGGGTGTCAATACTATGGATGTGGGGTGTCAATACTATGGATGTGGGGTGTCAATACTATGGAGGTGGGGTGTCAATACTATGGAGGTGGGGTGACAATACTATGGAGGTGGGGTGTCAATACTATGGAGGTGGGGTGTCAATACTATGGATGTGGGGTGTCAATACTACTATGGATGGTGGGATGTGTGACAATACTATGGAGGTGGGGTGTCAATACTATGGATGTGGGGTGTCAACACTATGGATGTGTGTCAATACTATGGAGGTGGGGTGTCAATACTATGGATGTGTCAATACTATGGATGTGTGGGAGTGTTAATACTATGGAGGTGGGGTGTCAATACTATGGATGTGGGGTGTCAACACTATGGATGTGGGGTGTCAATACTATGGATGTGGGGTGTCAATACTATGGATGTGGGGTGTCAATACTATGGATGGTGGGGTGTCAATACTATGGATGTTAGGTGGGGTGTCAATACTATGGATGTGGGGTGTCAATACTATGGATGTGGGGTGTCAACACTATGGAGGTGGGGTGTCAATACTATGGATGTGGGGATGTCAACACTATGGAGGTGGGGGTGTCAATACTATGGAGGTGGGGTGTCAATACTATGGAGGTGGGGTGTCAATACTGGATGGAGGTGGGGTGTCAATACTATGGATGTGGGGTGTCAATACCATGGATGTGGGGTGTCAACACCATGGATGTGGGGTGTCAACACCATGGATGCGGGGTGTCAACACCATGGATGCGGGGTGTCAACACCATGGATGCGGGGTGTCAACACCATGGATGCGGGGTGTCAACACCATGGATGCGGGGTGTCAATACTATGGATGTGGGGTGTCAACACTATGGATGTGGGGTGTCAGTACTATGGATGTTAGGTGTCAATACTATGGAGGTGGGGTGTTAATACTATGGATGTGGGGTGTCAACACCATGGATGTGGGGTGTCAATACTATGGATGTGGGGTGTCAACACCATGGATGTGGGGTGTCAAAACTATGGATGTGGGGTGTCAATACCATGGATGTGGGGTGTCAACACCATGGATGTGGGGTGTCAACACCATGGATGCGGGGTGTCAACACCATGGATGCGGGGTGTCAACACCATGGATGCGGGGTGTCAACACCATGGATGCGGGGTGTCAACACCATGGATGCGGGGTGTCAACACCATGGATGCGGGGTGTCAACACCATGGATGCGGGGTGTCAACACCATGGATGCGGGGTGTCAACACCATGGATGTGGGGTGTCAGGTTAGCCATCCACGGCTACACAGCGACCTTTCCCAGATTATTTAAATTGGAGCAAAAAACACTTTTGAAGAATTGTTTATTACGTGTGTTACCTTGTTTTTTTTTCAACAAGGGGTGTTGTCTGCGATACTAAGTATGTTGTATTCCACAATTTGTGATATAGATACTGAAAAGATACTCAAACAGGTGGAGCAAATGCATAAAATATTGCATTTTAACACCAAATGGGGCCTCGTTCCTCTGCCCAGGCCTTCCTGACACACGCCAGATCTTACAACGCCTGGATAGGTATTAAGTATCAACGAACCACATCATAATGTTACCGAAAATCTGGTGATCAACGGCACAGTCGACGACGTGGCACGCAACCATTGGTTGATGCATACAACGTCTGAGCAGGGGACTGCGACCATAATCACAATGTGGCCTTTTTTTTACCTCCTCCTCTAGCGGCCAATCAACCAATGTGCAGTCTGATTGGCTAGTCAATAAACAGTTCAGTACACAAAAAAAGTAATGCAACGTTCAATTAAACAGAAACAATTCTGTTCTGAACGAGCAGTTGAAAATAGGGGAGGGGTTGTGGGTTGAAAATGTACCCGTTGCCCTTTAAATACGTCACTCACTGCAACACCCCACCACAACCCACCAAACGGAGCAAGCGTATCGTTCAGTTCAAGCCGTTACCCAACATAGCAAAAGTTAAATTGAACTGAACGCACCCCTGATGACTAATCCATTTCCTGATTGAACCACTTCCAACTATTGCACAGTCTGATTGGCTAGCCAATAATCACATGATTGATCCACTTACGGTTTTGAGGCAGTCTGTAATTACATGGCTTGATTGACACACGTTAATGCCTTGTTGTCTATAATACAGAGTGCCAATATAATTAAGTTTAATTGAATTTAGTCACCTTTTGTATACAATAATATATTCTACAACTCATGACATCGAGGTACGAGTTGTACATTGCATTTTCACATTATGGTTTCAGGTCATGGCTCATCCTCACTCAATTGGGATGTATGTACGTATACATTCATTAGTAAACACAAGAGGGAGGGATGGATACATGTTAATGTATGTATTGCAGTAAATGAGCCAGACTAACTTCAGCTGTTTTACATTGGGGGGGGGGCACCAGCCATGTGGAACAATAAAATGTAATTACTAAACATTCTTTTGTTTTATAAGCAGTGAAGTTCACATGTGTTAGTTATCCATGTGTTTCACTGCAGTGCATTATGCCACTTTTTAAATAAACTTGGCTGTGTTTCTTAACTCTCTTTTCCGCTATTGGTCTTACCACACATTTCACAAAACATTCTATTTATTTGGACCTATCACAGCAGATCCTGAATTTAAATCCGATTTGTCAATAGACCAATTAGTGAAAAAGATGTCAGAATTGGGCTGCCTGTCTAAACACAGCCATTGAGAGCCATTCAGATTCATTAGAGCACCTTGGCTATTGCAAACGCTTGAACCCGAGGCAGGTCGTTAAAATGGAGGCTGTTGCTGAGCTCTTGCTGTTCATTTGGAAAGGAACGGGGGAGGGATTCCTGCATCATGGTCAATCAGAGCTGTGTATAAGATTCCTCAGAGGATGTCTCCCCCAAAAGAACATGTCTCCCCCAAAAGAACATGTCTCCCCCATAAGAACATGTCTCCCCCAAAAGAACATGTCTCCCCCAAAAGAACATGTCTCCCCCATAAGAACATGTCTCCCCCAAAAGAACATGTCTCCCCCATAAGAACATGTCTCCCCCAAAAGAACATGTCTCCCCAAAAGAACATGTCTCCCCCATAAGAACATGTCTCCCCCAAAAGAACATGTCTCCCCATAAGAACATGTCTCCCCCAAAAGAACATGTCTCCCCCAAAGAACATGTCTCCCCCATAAGAACATGTCTCCCCCAAAGAACATGTCTCCCCCATAAGAACATGTCTCCCCCATAAGAACATGTCTCCCCCATTAGAACATGTCTCCCCCATAAGAACATGTCTCCCCCATAAGAACATGTCTACCCATAAGAACATGTCTCCCCCATAAGAACATGTCTACCCATAAGAACATGTCTCCCCCATAAGAACATGTCTCCCCAAAAGAACATGTCTCCCCCATAAGAACATGTCTCCCCCATAAGAACATGTCTCCCCCATAAGAACATGTCTCCCCCATTAGAACATGTCTCCCCCATAAGAACATGTCTCCCCCATAAGAACATGTCTCCCCCATTAGAACATGTCTCCCCCATAAGAACATGTCTCCCCCATAAGAACATGTCTCCCCATAAGAACATGTCTCCCCATTAGAACATGTCTCCCCATAAGAACATGTCTCCCCCATAAGAACATGTCTCCCCCATTAGAACATGTCTCCCCCATAAGAACATGTCTCCCCCATAAGAACATGTCTACCCATAAGAACATGTCTCCCCCATAAGAACATGTCTCACCCAAAAGAACATGTCTCCCCCATAAGAACATGTCTCCCCCATAAGAACATGTCTCCCCCATAAGAACATGTCTCCCCCATTAGAACATGTCTCCCCCATAAGAACATGTCTCCCCCATAAGAACATGTCTCCCCATCCCCATAGAACATGTCTCCCCATTAGAACATGTCTCCCCATAAGAACATGTCTCCCCCATAAGAACATGTCTCCCCCATTAGAACATGTCTCCCCCATAAGAACATGTCTCCCCCATAAGAACATGTCTCCCCATAAGAACATGTCTCCCCCATAAGAACATGTCTCACCCAAAAGAACATGTCTCCCCCATAAGAACATGTCTCCCCCATAAGAACATGTCTCCCCCATAAGAACATGTCTCCCCCATTAGAACATGTCTCCCCCAAAAGAACATGTCTCCCCCATTAGAACATGTCTCCCCCATTAGAACATGTCTCCCCATAAGAACATGTCTCCCCCATTAGAACATGTCTCCCCATAAGAACATGTCTCCCCCATAAGAACATGTCTCCCCCATTAGAACATGTCTCCCCCATAAGAACATGTCTCCCCCATAAGAACATGTCTCCCCCATAAGAACATGTCTCCCCCATAAGAACATGTCTACCCATAAGAACATGTCTCCCCCATAAGAACATGTCTCCCCATAAGAACATGTCTCCCCATAAGAACATGTCTCCCCATAAGAACATGTCTCCCCCATAAGAACATGTCTCCCCCATAAGAACATGTCTCCCCCATAAGAACATGTCTCCCCCATAAGAACATGTCTCCCCCATAAGAACATGTCTCCCCATAAGAACATGTCTCCCCATAAGAACATGTCTCCCCCATAAGAACATGTCTCCCCCATAAGAACATGTCTCCCCATAAGAACATGTCTCCCCCATAAGAACATGTCTCCCCATAAGAACATGTCTCCCCCATAAGAACATGTCTCCCCCATAAGAACACGTCTCCCCCATAAGAACATGTCTCCCCCATAAGAACATGTCTCCCCATAAGAACATGTCTCCCCCATAAGACCATAGCTCCCCCATAACAACATGTCTCCCCCATAAGAACATGTCTCCCCCATAAGACCATGTCTCCCCCATAAGAACATGTCTCCCCCATAAGAACATGTCTCCCACATAAGACCATGTCTCCCCCATAAGAACATGTCTCCCCCATAAGAACATGTCTCCCCCATAAGAACATGTCTCCCCATAAGAACATGTCTCCCCATAAGAACATGTCTCCCCCATAAGAACATGTCTCCCCCATAAGAACATGTCTCCCCATAAGAACATGTCTCCCCATAAGAACATGTCTCCCCCATAAGAACATGTCTCCCCCATAAGAACATGTCTCCCCATAAGAACATGTCTCCCCCATAAGAACATGTCTCCCCCATAAGAACATGTCTCCCCATAAGAACATGTCTCCCCAAGAACATGTCTCCCCATAAGAACATGTCTCCCCCATAAGAACATGTCTCCCCCATAAGAACATGTCTCCCCATAAGAACATGTCTCCCCCATAAGAACATGTCTCCCCCATAAGAACATGTCTCCCCATAAGAACATGTCTCCCCCATAAGAACATGTCTCCCCCATAAGAACATGTCTCCCCCATTAGAACATGTCTCCCCATAAGAACATGTCTCCCCATAAGAACATGTCTCCCCCATTAGAACATGTCTCCCCATAAGAACATGTCTCCCCCATAAGAACATGTCTCCCCCATAAGAACATGTCTCCCCATAAGAACATGTCTACCCATAAGAACATGTCTCCCCCATAAGAACATGTCTCCCCATAAGAACATGTCTCCCCCATAAGAACATGTCTCCCCATAAGAACATGTCTCCCCATAAGAACATGTCTCCCCCATAAGAACATGTCTCCCCCATAAGAACATGTCTCCCCCATAAGAACATGTCTCCCCCATAAGAACATGTCTCCCCATAAGAACATGTCTCCCCATAAGAACATGTCTCCCCCATAAGAAATTGTCTCCCCCATAAGAACATGTCTCCCCATAAGAACATGTCTCCCCATAAGAACATGTCTCCCCCATAAGAACATGTCTCCCCCATAAGAACATGTCTCCCCCATAAGAACATGTCTCCCCATAAGAACATGTCTCCCCATAAGAACATGTCTCCCCCATAAGAACATGTCTACCCCATAAGAACATGTCTCCCCATAAGAACATGTCTCCCCATAAGAACATGTCTCCCCCATAAGAACATGTCTCCCCCATAAGAACATGTCTCCCCATAAGAACATGTCTCCCCCATAAGAACATGTCTCCCCATAAGAACATGTCTCCCCATAAGACCATGTCTCCCCCATAAGAACATGTCTCCCCCATTAGAACATGTCTCCCCATTAGAACATGTCTCCCCCATAAGAACATGTCTCCCCATAAGAACATGTCTCCCCCATAAGAACATGTCTCCCCCATAAGAACATGTCTCCCCATAAGAACATGTCTCCCCATAAGAACATTTATCCCCCATAAGAACATGTCTCCCCCATAAGAACATGTCTCCCCATAAGAACATGTCTCCCCCATAAGACCATGTCTCCCCCATAATAACATGTATCCCCCATAAGAACATGTCTCCCCCATAAGACCATGTCTCCCCATAAGAACATGTCTCCCCCATAAGAACATGTCTCCCCCATAAGAACATGTCTCCCCATAAGAACATGTCTCCCCATAAGAACATGTCTCCCCATTAGAACATGTCTCCCCATTAGAACATGTCTCCCCATAAGAACATGTCTCCCCATTAGAACATGTCTCCCCATAAGAACATGTCTCCCCATTAGAACATGTCTCGCCATTAGAACATGTCTCCCCATAAGAACATGTCTCCCCCAAAAGAACATGTCTCCCCCAAAAGAACATGTCTCCCCATAAGAATATGTCTCCCCCAAAAGAACATGTCTCCCCCAAAAGAACATGTCTCCCCATAAGAACATGTCTCACCCAAAAGAACATGTCTCCCCATAAGAACATGTCTCCCCCATAAGAACATGTCTCCCCCATAAGAACATGTCTCCCCCATAAGAACATGTCTCCCCCATAAGAACATGTCTCCCCATAAGAACATGTCTCCCCCATAAGAACATGTCTCCCCATAAGAACATGTCTCCCCCATAAGAACATGTCTCCCCATAAGAACATGTCTCCCCCATAAGAACATGTCTCCCCCAAAAGAACATGTCTCCCCCATAAGAACATGTCTCCCCCATAAGAACATGTCTCCCCCAAAAGAACATGTCTCCCCCAAAAGAACATGTCTCCCCATAAGAACATGTCTCCCCCATAAGAACATGTCTCCCCATAAGAACATGTCTCCCCCATAAGAACATGTCTCCCCCATAAGAACATGTCTCCCCATAAGAACATGTCTCCCCCATAAGAACATGTCTCCACATAAGAACATGTCTCCCCCATAAGAACATGTCTCCCCCATAAGAACATGTCTCCCCCATTAGAACATGTCTCCCCAATAAGAACATGTCTCCCCATAAGAACATGTCTCCCCATAAGAACATGTCTCCCCATAAGAACATGTCTCACCCATAAGAACATGTCTCCCCATAAGAACATTTCTCCCCATTAGAACATGTCTCCCCCATAAGAACATGTCTCCCCATTAGAACATGTCTCCCCATAAGAACATGTCTCCCCATTAGAAAATGTCTCCCCATAAGAACATGTCTCCCCATTAGAACATGTCTCCCCATAAGAACATGTCTCCCCGTTAGAACATGTCTCGCCATTAGAACATGTCTCCCCATAAGAACATGTCTCCCCCAAAAGAACATGTCTCCCCCAAAAGAACATGTCTCCCCATAAGAACATGTCTCCCCCAAAAGAACATGTCTCCCCCAAAAGAACATGTCTCCCCCAAAAGAACATGTCTCCCCCAAAAGAACATGTCTCCCCCAAAAGAACATGTCTCCCCATAAGAACATGTCTCCCCATAAGAACATGTCTCCCCCATAAGAACATGTCTCCCCATAAGAACATGTCTCCCCCATAAGAACATGTCTCCCCCAAAGAACATGTCTCCCCCAAAAGAACATGTCTCCCCCAAAAGAACATGTCTCCCCATAAGAACATGTCTCCCCCATAAGAACATGTCTCCCCCATAAGAACATGTCTCCCCCATAAGAACATGTCTCCCCATAAGAACATGTCTCCCCATAAGAACATGTCTCCCCCATAAGAACATGTCACCCCATAAGAACATGTCTCCCCATTAGAACATGTCTCCCCCATAAGAACATGTCTCCCCATAAGAACATGTCTCCCCATAAGAACATGTCTCCCCATAAGAACATGTCTCCCCATTAGAACATGTCTCCCCATAAGAACATGTCTCCCCATTAGAACATGTCTCCCCAATAAGAACATGTCTCCCCATAAGAACATGTCTCCCCATAAGAACATGTCTCCCCATAAGAACATGTCTCCCCATTAGAACATGTCTCCCCATTAGAACATGTCTCCCCATAAGAACATGTCTCCCCATTAGAACATGTCTCCCCATAAGAACATGTCTCCCCATAAGAACATGTCTCCCCATTAGAACATGTCTCCCCATAAGAACATGTCTCCCCATAAGAACATGTCTCCCCCAAAAGAACATGTCTCCCCCAAAAGAACATGTCTCCCCCAAAAGAACATGTCTCCCCATAAGAACATGTCTCCCCCATAAGAACATGTCTCCCCCATAAGAACATGTCTCCCCATAAGAACATGTCTCCCCATTAGAACATGTCTCCCCATTAGAACATGTCTCCCCATTAGAACATGTCTCCCCATTAGAACATGTCTCCCCATAAGAACATGTCTCCCCATTAGAACATGTCTCCCCATTAGAACATGTCTCCCCATTAGAACATGTCTCCCCATTAGAACATGTCTCCCTATTAGAACATGTCTCCCCATAAGAACATGTCTCCCCATTAGAACATGTCTCCCCATTAGAACATGTCTCCCCATTAGAACATGTCTCCCCATTAGAACATGTCTCCCCCATAAGAACATGTCTCCCCATTAGAACATGTCTCCCCATTAGAACATGTCTCCCCATAAGAACATGTCTCCCCATAAGAACATGTCTCCCCATTAGAACACGTCTCCCCATAAGAACATGTCTCCCCATAAGAACATGTCTCCCCCAAAAGAACATGTCTCCCCCAAAAGAACATGTCTCCCCATAAGAACATGTGTCCCCATAAGAACATGTCTCCCCCATAAGAACATGTCTCCCCCATAAGAACATGTCTCCCCATAAGAACATGTCTCCCCCATAAGAACATGTCTCCCCCATAAGAACATGTCTCCCCATAAGAACATGTCTCCCCCATAAGAACATTTCTCCCCCATAAGAACATGTCTCCCCCATAAGAACATGTCTCCCCCAAAAGAACATGTCTCCCCATAAGAACATGTCTCCCCATAAGAACATGTCTCCCCCATAAGAACATGTCTCCCCCAAAAGAACATGTCTCCCACTATAAGAACATGTCTCCCCCTATAAGAACATGTCTCCCCCTATAAGAACATGTCTCCCCCATAAGAACATGTCTCCCCCATAAGAACATGTCTCCCCATAAGAACATGTCTCCCCCATGAGAACAAGTCTCCCCATAAGAACATGTCTCCCCCATAAGAACATGTCTCCCCCATAAGAACATGTCTCCCCCATAAGAACATGTCTCCCCCATAAGAACATGTCTCCCCATAAGAACATGTCTCCCCCATAAGAACATGTCTCCCCATAAGAACATGTCTCCCCCATAAGAACATGTCTACCCATAAGAACATGTCTCCCCATAAGAACATGTCTCCCCATTAGAACATGTCTCACCATTAGAACATGTCTCCCCATAAGAACTTGTCTCCCCATTAGAACATGTCTCCCCATAAGAACATGTCTCCCCATTAGAACATGTCTCCCCATAAGAACATGTCTCCCCATTAGAACATGTCTCCCCATTAGAACATGTCTCCCCATAAGAACATGTCTCCCCATTAGAACATGTCTCCCCATTAGAACATGTCTCCCCATAAGAACATGTCTCCCCATTAGAACATGTCTCCCCATTAGAACATGTCTCCCCATAAGAACATGTCTCCCCATAAGAACATGTCTCCCCCAAAAGAACATGTCTCCCCCAAAAGAACATGTCTCCCCATAAGAACATGTCTCCCCATAAGAACATGTCTCCCCCATAAGAACATGTCTCCCCATAAGAACATGTCTCCCCATAAGAACATGTCTCCTCCAAAAGAACATGTCTCCCCATAAGAACATGTCTCCCCATAAGAACATGTCTCCCCATAAGAACATGTCTCCCCCAAAAGAACATGTCTCCCCATAAGAACATGTCTCCCCATAAGAACATGTCTCCCCATAAGAACATGTCTCCCCATTAGAACATGTCTCCCCATTAGAACATGTCTCCCCATTAGAACATGTCTCCCCATAAGAACATGTCTCCCCATTAGAACATGTCTCCCCATTAGAACATGTCTCCCCATTAGAACATGTCTCCCCATTAGAACATGTCTCCCCATTAGAACATGTCTCCCCATAAGAACATGTCTCCCCATTAGAACATGTCTCCCCATTAGAACATGTCTCCCCATTAGAACATGTCTCCCCATTAGAACATGTCTCCCCCATAAGAACATGTCTCCCCATAAGAACATGTCTCCCCATTAGAACATGTCTCCCCATTAGAACATGTCTCCCCATAAGAACATGTCTCCCCATAAGAACATGTCTCCCCATTAGAACATGTCTCCCCATAAGAACATGTCTCCCCATAAGAACATGTCTCCCCCAAAAGAACATGTCTCCCCCAAAAGAACATGTCTCCCCATAAGAACATGTGTCCCCCATAAGAACATGTCTCCCCCATAAGAACATGTCTCCCCCATAAGAACATGTCTCCCCATAAGAACATGTCTCCCCCATAAGAACATGTCTCCCCCATAAGAACATGTCTCCCCATAAGAACATGTCTCCCCCATAAGAACATTTCTCCCCCATAAGAACATGTCTCCCCCATAAGAACATGTCTCCCCCAAAAGAACATGTCTCCCCATAAGAACATGTCTCCCCATAAGAACATGTCTCCCCCATAAGAACATGTCTCCCCGAAAAGAACATGTCTCCCCCTATAAGAACATGTCTCCCCCTATAAGAACATGTCTCCCCCTATAAGAACATGTCTCCCCCATAAGAACATGTCTCCCCCATAAGAACATGTCTCCCCATAAGAACATGTCTCCCCCATGAGAACAAGTCTCCCCATAAGAACATGTCTCCCCCATAAGAACATGTCTCCCCCATAAGAACATGTCTCCCCCATAAGAACATGTCTCCCCCATAAGAACATGTCTCCCCCATAAGAACATGTCTCCCCCATAAGAACATGTCTCCCCATAAGAACATGTCTCCCCCATAAGAACATGTCTACCCATAAGAACATGTCTCCCCATAAGAACATGTCTCCCCATTAGAACATGTCTCCCCATTAGAACATGTCTCCCCATAAGAACTTGTCTCCCATTAGAACATGTCTCCCCATAAGAACATGTCTCCCCATTAGAACATGTCTCCCCATAAGAACATGTCTCCCATTAGAACATGTTCCCATTAGAACATGTCTCCCCATAAGAACATGTCTCCCCATTAGAACATGTCTCCCCATTAGAACATGTCTCCCCATAAGAACATGTCTCCCCATTAGAACATGTCTCCCCATTAGAACATGTCTCCCCATAAGAACATGTCTCCCCATAAGAACATGTCTCCCCAAAGAACATGTCTCCCCAAAAGAACATGTCTCCCATAAGAACATGTCTCCCCATAAGAACATGTCTCCCCCATAAGAACATGTCTCCCCATAAGAACATGTCTCCCCATAAGAACATGTCTCCTCCCAAAAGAACATGTCTCCCCCATAAGAACATGTCTCCCCATAAGAACATGTCTCCCCATAAGAACATGTCTCCCATGTCTCCCCATAAGAACATGTCTCCCCATAAGAACATGTCTCCCCATAAGAACATGTCTCCCCATAAGAACATGTCTCCCCCATAAGAACATGTCTCCCCATAAGAACATGTCTCCCCATAAGAACATGTCTCCCCATAAGAACATGTCTCCCCCATAAGAACATGTCTCCCCCATAAGAACATGTCTCCCCATAAGAACATGTCTCCCCCATAAGAACATGTCTCCCCATAAGAACATGTCTCCCCCATAAGAACATGTCTCCCCATAAGAACATGTCTCCCCCAAAAGAACATGTCTCCCCATAAGAACATGTCTCCCCCATGAGAACATGTCTCCCCATAAGAACATGTCTCCCCCAAAAGAACATGTCTCCCCATAAGAACATGTCTCCCCCATAAGAACATGTCTCCCCATAGAATGTCATGTCTCCCCCATAAGAACATGTCTCCCCCATAAGAACATGTCTCCCCATAAGAACATGTCTCCCCCATAAGAACATGTCTCCCCATTAGAACATGTCTCCCCATAAGAACATGTCTCCCCATAAGAACATGTCTCCCCCATAAGAACATGTCTCCCCATAAGAACATGTCTCCCCCATGAGAACAAGTCTCCCCATAAGAACATGTCTCCCCCATAAGAACATGTCTCCCCATAAGAACATGTCTCCCCCATGAGAACAAGTCTCCCCATTAGAACATGTCTCCCCATTAGAACATGTCTCCCCATAAGAACTTGTCTCCCCATTAGAACATGTCTCCCCATAAGAACATGTCTCCCCATTAGAACATGTCTCCCCATAAGAACATGTCTCCCCATTAGAACATGTCTCCCCATTAGAACATGTCTCCCCATAAGAACATGTCTCCCCATTAGAACATGTCTCCCATTAGAACATGTCTCCCCATAAGAACATGTCTCCCCATTAGAACATGTCTCCCCATTAGAACATGTCTCCCCATAAGAACATGTCTCCCCATAAGAACATGTCTCCCCCAAAGAACATGTCTCCCCCAAAAGAACATGTCTCCCCATAAGAACATGTCTCCCCATAAGAACATGTCTCCCCCATAAGAACATGTCTCCCCATAAGAACATGTCTCCCCATAAGAACATGTCTCCCCCAAAAGAACATGTCTCCCCATAAGAACATGTCTCCCCATAAGAACATGTCTCCCCATAAGAACATGTCTCCCCATAAGAACATGTCTCCCCATAAGAACATGTCTCCCAAGAACATGTCTCCCCATAAGAACATGTCTCCCCCATAAGAACATGTCTCCCCCATAAGAACATGTCTCCCCCATAAGAACATGTCTCCCCCATAAGAACATGTCTCCCCATAAGAACATGTCTCCCCCATAAGAACATGTCTCCCCATGGAACATGTCTCCCCCATAAGAACATGTCTCCCCATAAGAACATGTCTCCCCCATAAGAACATGTCTCCCCCATAAGAACATGTCTCCCCAAAAGAACATGTCTCCCCATAAGAACATGTCTCCCCCATGAGAACATGTCTCCCCATAAGAACATGTCTCCCCAAAAAAAGAACATGTCTCCCCATAAGAACATGTCTCCCCATAAGAACATGTCTCCCCATAAGAACATGTCTCCCCATAAGAACATGTCTCCCCCATAAGAACATGTCTCCCCATAAGAACATGTCTCCCCATAAGAACATGTCTCCCCATAAGAACATGTCTCCCATGTAAGAACATGTCTCCCCATAAGAACATGTCTCCCCCATAAGAACATGTCTCCCCATAAGAACATGTCTCCCCCATGAGAACAAGTCTCCCCATAAGAACATGTCTCCCCCATAAGAACATGTCTCCCCATAAGAACATGTCTCCCCCATGAGAACAAGTCTCCCCATAAGAACATGTCTCCCCCATAAGAACATGTCTCCCCCATAAGAACATGTCTCCCCATAAGAACATGTCTCCCCCATGAGAACAAGTCTCCCCATAAGAACATGTCTCCCCTATAAGAACATGTCTCCCCATAAGAACATGTCTCCCCCATGAGAACAAGTCTCCCCATTAGAACATGTCTCCCCATAAGAACATGTCTCCCCATAAGAACATGTCTCCCCCATGAGAACAAGTCTCCCCATAAGAACATGTCTCCCCCATAAGAACATGTCTCCCCCATAAGAACATGTCTCCCCCATAAGAACATGTCTCCCCCATAAGAACATGTCTCCCCCATAAGAACATGTCTCCCCCATAAGAACATGTCTCCCCATAAGAACATGTCTCCCCCATAAGAACATGTCTACCCATAAGAACATGTCTCCCCCAAAAGAACATGTCTCCCCCAAAAGAACATGTCTCCCCATAAGAACATGTCTCCCCATAAGAACATGTCTCCCCATAAGAACATGTCTCCCCATAAGAACATGTCTCCCCATAAGAACATGTCTCCCCATAAGAACATGTCTCCCCCATAAGAACATGTCTCCCCATAAGAACATGTCTCCCCCATAAGAACATGTCTCCCCCATAAGAACATGTCTCCCCACGGTGTTAGCCCCCTTCCTTATGGTGTTACCCTTCATTACGGTGTTAGCCCCCTTCCTTATGGTGTTACCCTTCCTTACGGTGTTAGCCCCCTTCCTTATGGTGTTACCCTTCCTTACGGTGTTAGCCCCCTTCCTTATGGTGTTACCCTTCCTTAAGGTGTTATCCCCCTTCCTTATGGCTTTACCCTTCCTTATGGTGTTAGCCCCCTTCCTTATGGTGTTAGCCCCTTTCCTTACGGTGTTATCCCCCTTCCTTAAGGTGTTAGCCATTACATTTACATTACATTTAAGTCATTTGGCAGACGCTCTTATCCAGAGCGACTTACAAATTGGTGAATTCACCTTATGACATCCAGTGGAACAGCCACTTTACAATAGTGCATCTAAATCATTTAAGGGGGGGGGTGAGAAGGATTACTTTATCCTATCCTAGGTATTCCTTAAAGAGGTGGGGTTTCAGGTGTCTCCGGAAGGTGGTGATTGACTCCGCTGTCCTGGCGTCGTGAGGGAGTTTGTTCCACCATTGGGGGGCCAGAGCAGCGAACAGTTTTGACTGGGCTGAGCAGGAACTGTACTTCCTCAGTGTTAGGGAGGCGAGCAGGCCAGAGGTGGATGAACGCAGTGCCCTTGTTTGGGTGTAGGGCCTGATCAGAGCCTGGAGGTACTGCGGTGCCGTTCCCCTCACAGCTCCGTAGGCAAGCACCATGGTCTTGTAGCGGATGCGAGCTTCAACTGGAAGCCAGTGGAGAGAGCAGAGGAGCGGGGTGACGTGAGAGAACTTGGGAAGGTTGAACACCAGACGGGCTGCGGCGTTCTGGATGAGTTGTAGGGGTTTAATGGCACAGGCAGGGAGCCCAGCCAACAGCGAGTTGCAGTAATCCAGACGGGAGATGACAATTGCCTGGATTAGGACCTGCGCCGCTTCCTGTGTGAGGCAGGGTCGTACTCTGCGGATGTTGTAGAGCATGAACCTACAGGAACGGGCCACCGCCTTGATGTTAGTTGAGAACTACAGGGTGTTGTCCAGGATCACGCCAAGGTTCTTAGCGCTCTGGGAGGAGGACACAATGGAGTTGTCAACCGTGATGGCGAGATCATGGAACGGGCAGTCCTTCCCCGGGAGGAAGAGCAGCTCCGTCTTGCCGAGGTTCAGCTTGAGGTGGTGATCCGTCATCCACACTGATATGTCTGCCAGACATGCAGAGATGCGATTCGCCACCTGGTCATCAGAAGGGGAAAGGAGAAGATTAATTGTGTGTCGTCTGCATAGCAATGATAGGAGAGACCATGTGAGGTTATGACAGGGCCAAGTGACTTGGTGTATAGCGAGAATAGGAGAGGGCCTAGAACAGAGCCCTGGGGACACCAGTGGTGAGAGCGCGTGGCGAGGAGACAGATTCTCGCCACGCCACCTGGTAGGAGCGACCTGTCAGGTAGGACGCAATCCAAGCGTGGGCCGCGCCGGAGATGCCCAACTCGGAGAGGGTGGAGAGGAGGATCTGATGGTTCACAGTATCGAAGGCAGCCGATAGGTCTAGAAGGATGAGAGCAGAGGAGAGAGAGTTAGCTTTAGCAGTGCGGAGCGCCTCCGTGATACAGAGAAGAGCAGTCTCAGTTGAATGACTAGTCTTGAAACCTGACTGATTTGGATCAAGAAGGTCATTCTGAGAGAGATAGCGGGAGAGCTGGCCAAGGACGGCACGTTCAAGAGTTTTGGAGAGAAAAGAAAGAAGGGATACTGGTCTGTAGTTGTTGACATCGGAGGGATCGAGTGTAGGTTTTTTTCAGAAGGGGTGCAACTCTCGCTCTCTTGAAGACGGAAGGGACGTAGCCAGCGGTCAGGGATGAGTTGATGAGCGAGGTGAGGTAAGGGAGAAGGTCTCCGGAAATGGTCTGGAGAAGAGAGGAGGGGATAGGGTCAAGCGGGCAGGTTGTTGGGAGGCCGGCCGTCACAAGAAGCGAGATTTCATCTGGAGAGAGAGGGGAGAAAGAGGTCAGAGCACAGGGTAGGGCAGTGTGAGCAGAACCAGCGGTGTCGTTTGACTTAGCAACGAGGATCGGATGTCGTCGACCTTCTTTTCAAAATGGTTGACGAAGTCATCTGCAGAGAGGAGGAGGGGGAGGGGGAGGAGGATTCAGGAGGGAGGAGAAGGTGGCAAAGAGCTTCCTAGGGTTAGAGGCAGATGCTTGGAATTTAGAGTGGTAGAAAGTGGCTTTAGCAGCAGAGACAGAGGAGGAAAATGTAGAGAGGAGGGAGTGAAAGGATGCCAGGTCCGCAGGGAGGCGAGTTTTCCTCCATTTCCGCTCGGCTGCCCGGAGCCCTGTTCTGTGAGCTCGCAATGAGTCGTCGAGCCACGGAGCGGGAGGGGAGGACCGAGCCGGCCTGGAGGATAGGGGACATAGAGAGTCAAAGGATGCAGAAAGGGAAGAGAGCAGGGTTGAGGAGGCAGAATCAGGAGATAGGTTGGAGAAGGTTTGAGCAGAGGAAGAGATGATAGGATGGAAGAGGAGAGAGTAGCGGGGGGAGAGAGCGAAGGTTGGGACGGCGCGATACCATCCGAGTAGGGGCAGTGTGGGAAGTGTTGGATGAGAGCGAGAGGGAAAAGGATACAAGGTAGTGGTCAGAGACTTGGAGGGGAGTTGCAATGAGGTTAGTGGAAGAACAGCATCTAGTAAAGATGAGGTCGGCGTATTGCCTGCCTTGTGAGTAGGGGGAAGGTGAGAGGGTGAGGTCAAAAGAGGAGAGGAGTGGAAAGAAGGAGGCAGAGAGGAATGAGTCAAAGGTAGACGTGGGGAGGTTAAAGTCGCCCAGGACTGTGAGAGGTGAGCCGTCTTCAGGAAAGGAGCTTATCAAGGCATCAAGCTCATTGATGAACTCTCCGAGGGAACCTGGAGGGCGATAAATGATAAGGATGTTAAGCTTGAAAGGGCTGGTAACTGTGACAGCATGGAATTCAAAGGAGGCGATAGACAGATGGGTAAGGGGAGAAAGAGAGAATGACCACTTGGGAGAGATGAGGATCCCGGTGCCACCACCCCGCTGACCAGAAGCTCTCGGGTGTGCGAGAACACGTGGGCGGACGAAGAGAGAGCAGTAGGAGTAGCAGTGTTATCTGTGGTGATCCATGTTTCCGTCAGTGCCAAGAAGTCGAGGGACTGGAGGGAGGCATAGGCTGAGATGAACTCTGCCTTGTTGGCCGCAGATCGGCAGTTCCAGAGGCTACCGGAGACCTGGAACTCCACGTGGGTCGTGCGCGCTGGGACCACCAGATTAGGGTGGCCGCGGCCACGCGGTGTGGAGCGTTTGTATGGTCTGTGCAGAGAGGAGAGAACAGGGATAGATAGACACATAGTTGACAGGCTACAGAAGAGGCTACGCTAATGCAAAGGAGATTGGAATGACAAGTGGACTACACGTCTCGAATGTTCAGAAAGTTAAGCTTACGTAGCAAGAATCTTATTGACAAAAATGATTGAAATGATACAGTACTGCTGGAGTAAGCTAGCTGGCAGTGGCTGCGTTGTTGACTTTGTAGGCTAGCTGGCAGTGGCTGCGTTGTTGACACTACACTAATCAAGTCGTTCCGTCGAGTGTAATAGTTTCTACAGTGCTGCTATTCGGGGGCTAGCTGGCTAGCTAGCAGTGTTGATTACATTACGTTACGTTAAAAGAACGACAATAGCTGGCTAGCTAACCTAGAAAATCGCTCTAGACTACACAATTGTCTTAGATACAAAGACGGCTATGTAGCTAGCTAGCTACGATCAAACAAATCAAACCGTTGTACTGTAATGAAGTGAAATGAAAATGTGATACTACCTGTGGAGCGAAGCGGAATGTTGACCGGGTTGTTGAAGTTCTATTCGGTAGACGTTGGCTAGCTGTTGGCTAGCTAGCTAGCAGTATCTCCTACGTTAAGGACGACAAATAGCTGGCTAGCTAACCTCGGTAAATTAAGATAATCACTCTAAGTCTACACACTCTAAACTACACAATTATCTTGGATACGAAGACAGCAAAGACAACTATGTAGCTAGCTAACACTACACTAATCGAGTCGTTCAGTTGAGTGTAATAGTTTCTACAGTGCTGGTATTCGGTGGACGTTAGCTAGCTGCTGGGCAGATAGCAGTGTAGACTACGTTAGGACGATGAAATACGATAATTACGCAATTATCTTTGATACAAAGACGGCTATGTAGCTAGCTAAGAAGAAATTGCTAAGATTAGACAAATCAAACCGTTGTACTATAATGAAATGTAATGAAAATGTAATGAAAAGTTATACTACCTGCGGACCGAAGTGTAGATGCGACCGCTCGCTCCAACCCGGAACCGGGTTGGAGCCCCCTTCCTTATGGTGTTAGCCCCTTTCCTTATGGTGTTACCCTTCCCTTACGGTGTTAGTCCCCTTCCTTACGGTGTTAGCCCCCTTCCTTATGGTGTTAGCCCCCTTTCTTATGGTGTTACCCTTCCTTACGGTGTTAGCCCCCTTTCTTATGGTGTTCCCTTCCTTACGGTGTTAGCCGCCGTCCTTATGGTGTTACCCTTTCTTACGGTGTTAGCCCCCTTCCTTATTGTGTTACCCTTCCTTACGGTGTTAGCCCCCTTCCTTATGGTGTTACCCTTCCTTAAGGTGTTAG
Source organism: Oncorhynchus masou masou (assembly GCF_036934945.1). Classification (NCBI taxonomy): domain Eukaryota; kingdom Metazoa; phylum Chordata; class Actinopteri; order Salmoniformes; family Salmonidae; genus Oncorhynchus; species Oncorhynchus masou. The sequence goes on along the minus strand of NC_088229.1, from coordinate 10,207,956 downwards.
CCCCCTTCCTTATGGTGTTACCCTTCCTTACGGTGTTAGCCCCCTTCCTTACGGTGTTAGCCCCTTTCCCTACGGTGTTAGCCCCCTTCCTTATGGTGTTAGCCCCCTTCCTTATGGTGTTAGCCCCTTTCCTTACGGTGTTAGCCCCCTTCCTTACGGTGTTAGCCCCTTTCCCTACGGTGTTAGCCCCCTTCCTTATGGTGTTAGCCCCCTTCCTTATGGTGTTAGCCCCTTTCCTTACGTGTTAGCCCCCTTTCTTATGGTGTTACCCTTCCTTACGGTGTTAGCCCCCTTCCTTATGGTGTTAGCCCCCTTCCTTATGGTGTTAGCCCCTTTCCTTACGGTGTTAGTCCCCTTCCTTATGGTGTTAGCCCCTTTCCTTACGGTGTTAGTCCCCTTCCTTACGGTGTTAGTCCCCTTCCTTATGGTGTTAGTCCCCTTCCTTACAGTGTTAGTCCCCTTCCTTATGGTGTTCGTCCCCTTCCTTATGGTGTTAGCCCCCTTCCTTATGGTGTTAGCCCCTTTCTTACGGTGTTAGCCTCCTTCCTGACGGTGTTAGCCCCCTTCCTCTAGCAATACATGCCAATTATGATCACACAGTTCAATTTTTCATTAACTGTAGTCGTCAGACAACATAAAAATGCATTCTTCCCTGGCCTGTATAGACTACATGCACACTACATACCAGGTGACCACACATACCCTTTTTGACTAATAAACATTATGTCAGTATGCACTCCCAACGAGGACAGGGCGTGGGCCTCCTAGACCATGACCTAATAATGGAAGTCAACCCGCCCAGTGGAAATGGTACCCAGGGCTCAGGGAGGGAGGGGATGGGGGGATTAAAGAGTGTGACACTCTGATTCATCACAAGATTAATATCACCTAGAGACAAGGGGAGACTTGGTGGAGCTGAATGAGGTGGTCTCAGTGAAGTCAGAACCTTTCTCAGGAATGACACCATTCGGAACATGTAAAACGGGTAAAAAATGAAAACAGCCATGGAATAATCGCAATCCTTTATAGCCTTGCCGTCAGGGAGTAATCCTCATTCAGTGCTTGTTTTTATTTTAGGTTAAATGAGGCTACTTCCATTCATATAGAACCGTGTTAGAATAGTTGAGGGCATTTTCAGTGAAGGATAAACACTGCTCTTCTATATCATTGAGAAACAAAGTTTACATACACCTTAGCCAAATATATTTCAACCCAGTTTTTCACAATACCTGACATATAATCCTAGAAAAAATTCCCTGTTTTAGGTCAGTTAGGATCATCACTGTATTTTAAGAATGTGAAATGTCATAATAAAAGAAGAGAGAATGATTTATTTCAGTGTTAATTTCTTTATTTACCTTTATTTAACTAGACAAGTGAGTAAAGAACAAATTATTTTTTACAATGACGGCCTAGGAACAGTGGGTTAACTGCCTGTTCAGGGGCAGAATGACAGATTTGTACCTTTACAGCTTGGGAATTTGAACTTGCAACCTTCTGGCTGCTAGTCCAATGCTCTAACCACTAGCTGCCCTGCCGCCCCAGCCTAGTTTCATCACATTCCCAGTGGGTCAGAAGTTTACATAAACTCAATTAGTATTTGGTAGCATTGCCTTTAAATTGTTTAACTTTGGTCAAATGTTTCGGGTAGCCTTCCACAAGCTTCCCACAATAAGTTGGGTGAATTTTGGCCCATTCCTCCTGACAGATCTGGTGTAACTGAGTCAGGTTTGTAGCCCTCCTTGCTCGCACACGCTTTCTCAGTTCTGCCCACAAATGTTCGATAGGATTGAGTTCAGGGCTTTGTGATGGCCACTCCAATACCTTGACATTGTTGTCCTTAAGCCATTTTGCTGCAACTCTGGAAGTGTGCTTGGGGTCATACTCCATTTGGAAGACCCATTTGCGACCAAGCTTTAACTGATATCTTGAGATGTTGCTTCAATATATCCACATAAATTTCCAACCTCATGATGCCATCTATTTTGTGAAGTGCACCAGTCCCTCCTGCAGCAAAGCACCCCCACAACATGATGCTGCCACCCCTGTGCTTCACGGTTGGGATGAGGTTCTTCGGCTTGCAAGCCTCCCCCTTTTTCCTCCAAACATAATGATGGCCATTATGGCAAAACAGTTCTATTTTTGTTTCATCAGACCAGAGGACATTTCTCCAAAAAGTCTGATCTTTGTCCACATGTGCAGATGCAAACCGTAGTCTTGCTTTTTTATGGTGGTTTTGGAGCATTGGCTTCTTCCTTGTTGAGCGGCCTTTCAGGTTATGTCAGTATAGGACTCGTTTTACTGTGGATATAGATACTTTTGTAGATACTTTTCCTCCAGCATCTTCACAGGGTCCGTTAATGTTGTTCTGGGATTGATTTGCACTTTTCGCACCAAAGTACATTCATCTCTAGGAGACAGAACGTGTCTCCTTCCTGAGCAGTATGACGGCTGCATGGTCCCATGATGTTTGTACTTGCGTACTATTGTTTGTACAGATGAACGTGGTACCTTCAGGCATTTGGAAATTGCTCCCAAGGATGAACCAGACTTGTTGAGGTCTACAATAATTCTTTTGAGGTCTTGGCTGATTTCTTTTGATTTTCCTATGATGTCAAGCAAAGATGCCCGGAGTTTAAAGGTAGGCCTTGAAATACATCCACATTCACACCTTCAATTGACTAAAATGATGTCAATTAGCCTATCAGAAGTTTCGAAAGCCATGACATTTATTTTCTGGAATTTTCAAGCTGTTTAAAGGCACAGTCAACTTAGTGTATGTAAATTTCTGACCCACTGGAATTGTGATACAGTGAATTATAAGTTAAATAATCTGTCTGTCATGCACAGAGTAGATGTCCTAACCGACTTGCCAAAACTATAGTTTGTAAACAAGACATTTGTGGAGTGGTTGAAAAATAAGTTTTAAGACTCCAACCTAAGTGTATGTAAACTTCTGACTTCAACTGTATGTAATATAAATGAACAAAACAGTCGCTAAAATCAGATCTCAATTGTTCCATACTGAAAACACAACTATATAAATAAACTATTGGAAGTATTTAATACCAAGGTTGATGCCAACGTTGATGCCAAAACAACCGCTTCTTATATCCCAACGAAGAGTTTATTGTGAGATTCGTGTGGACTGAAGGTCGTCGTCTGCTTCTCTATCAAAGATTTGACTTGACAGGAAACATTCACGCTGGCCTTGAAATGCTGTGTTGCTTACCTCTTCCACCGTAATCACATATTCACCAGAGAAGAAGAAGAAAAAACATCAATATTTACTGATATTGTACTTCCTACTCACAAAGGTTGAGGAAATAAGTAGAGATACGTGTTGTTGTGTTGGTGGTTTGTTAGCATTTGGTGAAACTGTATATAAATCTAATCTGATATTTAAACATTTACTTCATGTATTAATTGAATTGTTTCACATATACATCATATCCACTGGCATTGATATGTGATGTGGTTTGTCAGCCATAGGCATATAATGCTTACGTTGATACATAGGGAAAGAAATCTGACTAGTGTGCAGGCTTAACAAACATTACTAAATGGTTCAAATCAACCCTAGAGTAATTTTCCATTGAGGTATCCCAACTCAGAGTTGTTGCGTTTTTCCACCAACTCAGAGACTTTTGATAAGTGTAACTTTGCCCCCCAACAAAAAGTTTGATATCCCCTAATTTTCAACATTGTCATAAAGAGCACATGTTCAACTTCATTACAATTACATTTTAGCAATTTTGCAGACGCTCTTATCCAGAGTGATTTTAGAGTGTTCACCTTGCAGATATACTCACGAAATAGCAAAATAGGCTGGGAGAGAGAGAAAGAGGCATTCAGAGGAAGAGAGAGAGAGAGGCAGAGAGAAGGGGAGATGCAGAGAGAGAGGGACAGAGAGAAAGGGACAGAGAGAAAGAGAGGCAGAGAGAGAGGCAGAGAGAGAGAAAGGGGCAGACAGAGAAGGGCAGAGAGAGAGGGGAGGAGAGAGGTAGAGAGAGAGGGGCAGAGAGAGAAATGGCAGAGAGAGGCAGAGAGAGAGAAGTACAGAGAGAGGGGCAGAGAGAGAGCGGGGCAGAGAGAGCGAGAAGGGCAAAAAAAGAGAGAGAAAGAAGCAGAGAGAGAAAGGGGCAGAAAGAGAGAGAGAGAGAGAGAGAGGGGGGCAGAGAGAGAGAGAGAGAGAGAGAGAGAGGGGAGAGAGAAACAGAGAGAGAGAGAGAGAGAGAGAGAGAGGGGAGTGAGAGGCAGGTCAGATTCCTGCTCTACCCAGATGACCTTGTCCTACTGTCACCAACAGAGCAAGGTCTACAGGAACAACTTCACATTATTTGTGAATACAGCATCATCTGGGAAATCAATGTCAACTGTCAGAAAAACAAAGTTTTAATTTTCCAGAAAAAGGACAGAAATCAGAGCAGCAGACTTCTTCAAATGAGGAAATACCATTGTTGAACATGCCCAATGGCACAACTACAGTACCTGGGACAAAAAATATGTGCCTGTGGTGGATTTGGTCTGGCAGTGAAATGCACTAAAAGAAAAAGCCTGCAAAGCTATTTATTCTCTAAAAAGAACATTCTCAAAAATAAATATTCCTATTGAAAACTGGTGCAAAATATTAAATTGTGCAATTTTACAAGTATGGAAACACTACATGATGGTTCCGACCTTGAATATGTAGACATCTATAAGTACCTAGGTGTCTGGCTAGACTGTAAACTCTCCTTCCAGACTCATATCAAACATCTCCAATCGAAAATCAAATCTAGAGTCGGCTTTCTATTCCGCAACAAAGCCTCCTTCACTCACGCCGCCAAACTTACCCTAGTAAAACTGACTATCCTACCGATCCTCGACTGCGGCGACGTCATCTACAAAATAGCTCCCAACACTCTACTCAGCAAACTGGATGCAGTTTATCACAGTGCCATCAGTTTTGTCACTAAAGCACCTTATACCACCCACCACTGCAACCTGTATGCTCTAGTCGGCTGGCCCTCACTACATATTCGTCGCCAGACCCGCTGGTTCCAGGTCATCTACAAGTCCATGCTAGGTAAAGCTCCGCCTTATCTCAGTTCACTGGTCATGATGGCAACACCCACCCGTTGCACGCGCTCCAGCAGATGTATCTCACTGATCATCCCTAAAGCCAAAACCTCATTTGGCCGCCTTTCGTTCCAGTTCTCTGCTGCCTTTGACTGGAACAATTTGCAAAAATCGCTGAAGTTGGAGACTTTTATCTCCCTCACCAACTTTAAACATCTACTATCTGAGCAGCTAACCAATCGCTGCAGCTGTACATAGTCTATCGGTAAATAGCCCACCCAATTTTACCTACCTCATCCCCATACTGTTTTTCTTTATTTACTTTTCTGCTCTTTTGCACACCAGCATCTCTACCTGTACATGACCATCTGATCATTTATCACTCCAGTGTTAATCTGCAAAATTGTAATTATTTGCCTTCCTCCTCATGCCTTTTGCACACTTTGTATATAGACTCTCTTTTTTTTCTAATGTGTTATTGACTTGTTTATTGTTTACTCCATGTGTAACTCTTGTGTTGTCTGTTCACACTGCTATGCTTTATCTTGGCCAGGTCGCAGTTGCAAATGAGAACTTGTTCTCAACTAGCCAACCTGGTTAAATAAAGGTGAAATAAATAAAAAATATATATAATAAAATACAAGCGAGGTTTGGGGTCCAACCTGTAATTACGATTATAAGAGAAAAACACTATAGAACCTCTACATACAGAATTGTGCAGATTTAGTGGCTGGAGGGAGAGGGAGAGAGAAGGATAGAGAGAGAATTATGCTAAATATCCAAAAGAAAGTACCAAATAATGCAAAGCAGAGCAGAACTCGGAAGATTCCCTTTAATTGTAAATATAAAGAAAATGACAGTAAAATTTTGACACCATTTGAAATTAAGGCCCAAAACATCCTTACAATTCAAATCACTGGAAACCCAAGAGCTGAACCCTGAAAAGAGTCCCCTTTGTCAGCTGTTAACTTCCTGATCGATTCCCTTTCTTACCATTTTTGCCTAAAATGACATACCCAAATCTAACTGCCTGTAGCTCAGGCCCTGAAGCAAGGATATGCATATTCTATTTCAAAGGAAACACTTTGAAGTTTGTGGACATGTGAAAGGAGTGTTGGAGAATATGAACCATTCAGGTGGCAGGTAGCCGAATAGTTAGAGTGTTGGACTAGTAACCGAAAAGGTTAAAAGATCAAATCCCCGAGCTGACAAGGTACAAATCTGTTGTTCTGCCCCTGAACAAGGCAGTTAACCCACTGTTCATAGGCCGTCATTGAAAATAAGAATTCGTTCATTAACTGACTTGCCTAGTTAAATAAAGGTAAAATAGAATGTAAAATATATTACACAATTGATCTGGTAAAAGATAATACAAAAAAAAACAACCGTTCTTTTGTATTTTTTTGTACCATCATTATTGAAATGCAAGAGAAATGCCATCATGTATTTTTCCAGGCCAGCTGAAATTTAGATTTCGACCACTAGATGGCAGGAGTGCATGTGCAAAATTGTTGACTGATCCAATGAACCATTGGATTTCTGTTCAAAATCAAGACTGTCCAAATGTGCCTAATAACTTTTCATGTTCAAAACTGTGCACTCTCTTCAAAGAATAGCATGGTATCCTTTCACTGTAATAGCTACTGTAAATTGGACAGTGCAGTTTGATTAACAAGAATTTAAGTTTTCTGCCACTATCAGATATGTCTATGCACCTCTTCCCCATTCATTGGGGAGACTCTCTCCATGCAGACACCTTTATAGATTTTGTTGTTGTATTTTTGTGGCCTTTTGTTTGTTTGCTTTGGCACCTTTCAACACCACGCATTATCACATTTATAAACATTCACTTACACTACTGATTACTGATTACACACACCATTGTTAATTGTATTTAGTTTACTTTATTTAATACGTATATTTTGTTATTCCTTGTCTCCACGTTGTCTCCCTTTTGTTACGAACTTCGAGCCGGTTCATGACAAGTGGGGGCTCATCCAGGATTTTGAAGGTATTGTGTTTGGGAGAAAATGTGAAGTTAATGAAAAACTCTGTAGGTGCTTTGTTTTCAACTTTTGTTACAGCTTTTTTGAGTTGTAATGTTTGTTTCCCAGAATTGGTTGCTTTTGTTTGTTTGATAAATTTGCAACTGCGGTGGATAGTTTGTTGTGTGTTGTGTTGGAGAGCACATTGGTTAGTTTCCAGGCCCCTGCCCAGCCTGGAAACTCTTCTCGCTGCTGGGACATCGGTCTGAGGAGGTGAGTACAATAGGCTGTTTACCTCAGTGGGAGATTTGAATAGGGTGGTGAAACTTGCTACCCATAGCTATAGCCTTTTTCCCCTGTTAGGCTTAGCAACGTTTAATTTTGGAATACGTTGGGCATGGTTATTTTGTTTGTTATTTTTGTGTGGTGTCTGTGGACTGAGCAGTTGTCTCGGGGGCACATCCGTGGCTTGGGGGAATCTGCCAGCGTGCTGGGTGGTTTATTTCCTTGACAGGGAAAATTGGAAAACTCTAAAACAACACGAAGTGTTATCTACCATAAACGTAGATGTGTGGATAAACCACTTCTCCAGTCTTTTTGTTGTATAACAAAGATCAAACAGCAAAAACATATACATGATCAAATACAAATCTTAGAATCAACTATTAAAGACTACCAGAACCCACTGGATTCTCCAATTACATTGAGAGAACTACAGGACCAAATACAAACCCTCCAACCCAAAAAGGCCTGTGGGGTTGATGGTATCCCAGATGAAATTATTAAATATACAGACCACAAATTCCAATTGGCTATACTTAAACTCTTTAACATCATGCTCAGTTCTGGCATCTTCCGCAGTATTTGGAACCAAGCACTGATCACCCCAATCTACAAAAGTGGAGACAAATTTGACCCCAATAACTACCGTCAACAGCAACCTTGGAAAAATCATCTGCATGATCATTAACAGCAGACTCGTACATTTCTTCAGCGAAAACAATGTACTGAGCAAATGTCAAATTGGCTTTCTACCAAATGAACATTAGACAGACCAAGTATTAACACTGCACACCCTAATTGACAAACAAACAAAAACAAAGGAAAATATTTTCATGCTTTGTTGATTTCAAAAAATCTTTCAGCTCAATTTGGCATGAGGGCCTGCTATACAAATGAATGGGGAACGTGGTGTTGGGGGAAAAACATACGACATTATAAAATCCATGTACACAAACAAGTGTGCGGTTCAAAATGGCGAAAAACACACACTTTTTTCCATAGAGCCGGGGGTGACAGGGATGCAGCTTAAGCCCCACCTTCTTCAACATATACATCAACTAATTGGCGAGGGCACGAGAACAGTCTGCAGAACCCAGTTTCCCCCTACTAGAATCTGAAGTTAAATGTCTACAGTTTGCTGATGATCTGGTGCCTCTGTTCTCAACCAAGAAGGGCCTACTGCAGCACCTAGATCTGTTCCCAACCAAGGAGGGCCTACAGCAGCACATAGATCTGTTCCCAACCAAGGAGGGCCTACAGCATCACCTAGATCTGTTCCCAACCAAGGAGGGCCTACAGCATCACCTAGATCTGTTCCCAACCAAGGAGGGCCTACAGCATCACCTAGATCGTCTGCACAGATTCTGTCAGACCTGGACCCTGACAGTAAATCTCAGTAAGACAAAAATAATAAATTCCATTTAGACAACCATTGCCTTAGAGCACAAAAAAAAATACATACCTCGGCCTAAACATCAGTGCCACAGGTAACTCCCACAAAGCTGTGAATGATCTGAGAGACAAGGCAAGAAAGGCCTTCTAAAAAAAATAATAAATAATTGAGACTACATGCAGAATTCTGAAAAAAATATCCTGTGAGGATTATCAAAATCCAGAAAAGAGCCATTCAATTCTACCACCACCTGAAAGGAAGCAATTCCCAAACCTTCCATAACAAAGCAAATCACCTACAGAGAGATGAACCTGGAGAAGAGACCCCTAACTAAGCAAGCTGGTCCCAGGGCTCTGTTCACAAACACAAACATAGCCCACAGAGCCCCAGGACAGCAGCACAATTAGACCCAAGCAAATCATGAGAAAATAAAAAGATAATTACTTGACAAATTGGAAAGAATTTACAAAAACAACAGAGCAAAATAGAATGCTATTTGTCCCAAAACAGAGAGTACACAGTGGCAGAACACTGACCACTGTGATTGACCCAAACTTAAGGAAATCTTTGACTATGTACAGACTCAGTGAGCATAGCCTTGCTATTGAGAAAGGCCGCCGTAGGCAGACATGGCTCTCAAGAGATGACAGGGTATGTGCACACTGCCCACAGAATTAGGTGGAAACTGAGCAGCACTTCCTAACCTCCTGCCAAATGTATGACCATATTAGAGACACATTGCCCTCAGATTACACAGACCCACAAAGATTTCGAAAACAAATCTAAGTTTGATAAACTCCCATATCTACTGGGTGAAATACCACAGTGTGCCATCACAGCAGCAAGATTTGTGACCTGTTGCCGCAAGAAAAGGGCAACCAGTGAAGAACAAACACCATTGTAAATACAACCCATATTTATGCTTATTTATTTTCCCTTTTGTACTTTAACTATTTGCACATCCTTAAAACACTGTATATATACATAATATGACATTGTAATTGTATTCTTCTGGAACTTCTGTGAGTGTAATGTCTACTGTACATTTTTTATCGTTTATTTCACTTATGTTCATGATCTATTTCACTTGCTTTGGCAATGTAAAAATGTGTTTCCCATGCCAATAAAGCCCCTTAAATTGAATTGAGAAAGAAGACTATGACAGCTGATTATCACAGAGCGAGAGAGAGATGCAGAAAGAGAGAGAGGCAGAGAGAGAGGGCAGAGAGAGAGGGCAGAGAGAGACAGAAAGGGAGAGAGGGCAGAGAGAGAGAGGCAGAGAGGGAGAGAGGCAGAGAGAGAGAGGCAGAGAGAGTGAGGCAGAGAGAGAGTGAGGCAGAGAGAGAGTGGCAGGCAGAGATTGAGAGGCAGAGAGAGAGAGTGAGATGCAGAGAGAGGCAGAGAGAGAGTGAGATGCAGAGAGAGAGTGAGAGGCAGAGAAAGGGAGAGAGGCAGAGAGAGGGAGAGGGGCAGAGAGACGGAGAGAGAAACAGAAAGAGAGAGAGAGGGAGAGAGAAACAGAAAAAGAGAGAGGGAGAGAGAGAGTGAAAAGCAGAGAGGGAGAGGCAGAGGGAGGGACAGCAAAAGAGAGGCAGAGAGAGAGAGCGGCAGAGAGAGGTCAGAGAGAGAGGACAGAGAGACAGAGGGCGGAGAGACAGAGGTCAGAGAGACAGAGGGCAGAGAGAATGAGGGCAGAGAGAATGAGGGCAGAGAGACAGAGGGACAGAGAGAGAGAGAGAGAGAGAGAGAGAGAGGACTATCAAGGCTGACAGGGTATATTCCATGACATCCCACCGTGTCCTGCAAGTCCGTCGGTCTAACATGACAAAAAGAAACCAGAGCATTGGCACTCAATGCCAATGGTGTCCTCAGCTGTTGTCCCCCGGCCAACCAGTCCACTGAGAGCTCAGAAGCAGTGGTGGCCAGGCGATTCTGTTACCATGGGGCAAGCGTTCTTCCTCTGGGGTATCGTTTCATCATGGCTGGAGTCCCAAATAGCACCATATTCCCCATGTGGTGTACTACTGTTGACTACTACTGTAGCTCCCATAGGGATATATACAAAATACTGCACTATATAAGGAATAGGGTGTCATTTGGGACACTACATAGGGAATAGGGTGTCATTTGGGACACTACATAGGGAATAGGGTGTCATTTGAGACACTATATAGGGAATTGAGCGCCATTTGGACGTAGCCCCTGCCTTCACACGGGGACAGAGTTAATATTATGGGATGGAGGAATTAGCTCGGTAAGCTTAGGGGGTATGGTGTCTATAGCGGGTGGGTACTACAGGCTTCCCTGAACCTAAGCCCCGCTTCCAGAGTAGGGACCCGCCACACCTGTCCCCCAACGTATGAAATATCACCGTCGCTGGCATAATGACACGCTGAAGGAGAGCATCGTTTGTGTGTGTGTCAGTGTATTTGTGTCTTGTGTGTCTTGTGTGTGTTGTGTATCTTGTGTGTGTGTGTGTTTGTGTCTTGTGTATTTGTGTCTTGTGTGTGTTGTGTGTCTTGTGTCTTGTATTTGTGTCTTGTGTGTGTGTGTGTGTGTCTTGTGTGTTTGTGTGTGTGTCTTGTGTGTGTGTGTCCTGTATGTCTGTGTGTGTGTGTGTGTGTGTGTCGTGTGTCCGGTGTGTTTGTGTGTGTGTCTTGTGTGTGTGTGTCCTGTATGTCTGTGTGTGTGTGTGTGTCGTGTGTCCTGTATGTCTGTGTGTGTGTGTGTCGTGTATGTCTGTGTGTGTGTGTGTGTGTCATGTGTCCGGTGTGTTTGCGTGTGTGTGTCTTGTGTGTGTGTGTGTCCTGTATGTCTGTGTGTGTGTGTCCTGCCGCCCCAAGGCTATACTGCCGTCCTTGGGGCGGCAGTGTAGCCTAGTGGTTAGAGCGTTGGACTAGTAACCGGAAGGTTGAGAGTTCAAACCCCTGAGCTGACAAGGTACAAAGTCTGTCGTTCTGCCCCTGAACAGGCAGTTAACCCACTGTTCCCAGGCCGTCATTGAAAATAAGAATTTGTTCTTAACTGACTTGCCTGGTTAAATAAAGGTAAAAAAAAAAAATGTCTGTGTGTGTGTGTGTGTGTGTGTGTGTGTGTGTGTGTGTGTGTGTGTGTGTGTGTGTGTGTGTCATTAGGGCCCTGTGTTTCATTAGGGCCCTGTGTTTCATTAGGGCCCTGTGTGTCATTAGGGCCCTGTGTGTCATTAGACAACAAAAATGACGTAGAGCATGATTAGTTAACAAAGCAGAAGGAAAGAGCATCGTCCTGTTCCTCGCCGTAACTCTCATGGAAGGGAGAGAAGACCCAGGAAAACTTCCACCAAGGGCTACTGTGCTGGGACTACTGCTCCTGCGTGCAGGCCCATTATAATTCTATATCCCCTATATTTCTATATTTCTATTTATACACAGGACACTGTCAGAGAGTGACTGAGGGGAGAGCGGCTCATAATGATGGCTGGAGCAGAGCAAATAGAATGGCATCCAAACATGTGTTTGATGTATTTCAAATCAAATCAAATTTATTTGTCACATACACATGGTTAGCAGATGTTAATGCGAGTGTAGCGAAATGCTTGTGCTTCTAGTTCCGACAATGCAGTAATAACCAACAAGTAATCTAACTAACAATTCCTAAACTACTGTCTTATACACAGTGCAAGGGGATAAAGAATATGTACATAAGGATATATGAATGAGTGATGGTACAGAGCAGCATAGGCAAGATACAGTAGATGGTATCGAGTACAGTATATACATATGAGATGAGTATGTAAACAAAGTGGCATAGTTAAAGTGGCTAGTGATACATGTATTACATAAGGATGCAGTCGATGATATAGAGTACAGTATATACGTATGCATATGAGATGAATAATGTAGGGTAAGTAACATTATATAAGGTAGCATTGTTTAAAGTGGCTAGTGATATATTTACATCATTTCCCATTCAATTCCCATTATTAAAGTGGCTGGAGTTGAGTCAGTGTCAGTGTGTTGGCAGCAGCCACTCAATGTTAGTGGTGGCTGTTTAACAGTCTGATGGCCTTGAGATAGAAGCTGTTTTTCAGTCTCTCGGTCCCAGCTTTGATGCACCTGTACTGACCTCGCCTTCTGGATGATAGCGGGGTGAACAGGCAGTGGCTTGGGTGGTTGATGTCCTTGATGATCTTTATGGCCTTCCTGTAACATTGGGTGGTGTAGGTGTCCTGGAGGGCAGGTAGTTTGCCCCCGGTGATGCGTTGTGCAGACCTCACTACCCTCTGGAGAGCCTTACGGTTGAGGGCGGAGCAGTTGCCGTACCAGGCGGTGATACAGCCCGCCAGGATGCTCTCGATTGTGCATCTGTAGAAGTTTGTGAGTGCTTTTGGTGACAAGCCAAATTTCTTCAGCCTCCTGAGGTTGAAGAGGCACTGCTGTGCCTTCTTCACGATGCTGTCTGTGTGAGTGGACCAATTCAGTTTGTCTGTGATGTGTATGCCGAGGAACTTAAAACTTGCTACTATCTCCACTACTGTTTCATCGATGTGGATAGGGGGGTGTTCCCTCTGCTGTTTCCTGAAGTCCACAATCATCTCCTTAGTTTTGTTGACGTTGAGTGTGAGGTTATTTTCCTGACACCACACTCCGAGGGCCCTCACCTCCTCCCTGTAGGCCGTCTCGTCGTTGTTGGTAATCAAGCCTACCACTGTTGTGTCGTCCGCAAACTTGATGATTGAGTTGGAGGCGTGCGTGGCCACGCAGTCGTGGGTGAACAGGGAGTACAGGAGAGGGCTCAGAACGCACCCTTGTGGGGCCCCAGTGTTGAGGATCAGCGGGGAGGAGATGTTGTTACCTACCCTCACCACCTGGGGCGGCCCGTCAGGAAGTCCAGTACCCAGTTGCACAGGGCGGGGTCGAGACCCAGGGTCTCGAGCTTGATGACGAGCTTGGAGGGTACTATGGTGTTGAATGCCGAGCTGTAGTCGATGAACAGCATTCTCACATAGGTATTCCTCTTGTCCAGATGGGTTAGGGCAGTGTGCAGTGTGGTTGAGATTGCATCGTCTGTGGACCTATTTGAGCGGTAAGCAAATTGGAGTGGGTCTAGGGTGTCAGGTAGGGTGGAGGTGATATGGTCCTTGACTAGTCTCTCAAAGCACTTCATGATGACGGAAGTGAGTGCTACGGGGCGGTAGTCGTTTAGCTCAGTTACCTTAGCTTTCTTGGGAACAGGAACAATGGTGGCCCTCTTGAAGCATGTGGGAACAGCAGACTGATATAGGGATTGATTGAATATGTCCGTAAACACACCAGCCAGCTGGTCTACGCATGCTCTGAGGGCACGGCTGGGGATGCCGTCTGGGCCTGCAGCCTTGCAAGGGTTAACACATTTAAATGTTTTACTCACCTCGGCTGCAGTGAAGGAGAGACCGCATTTTTCCGTTGCAGGCAGTGACAGTGGCACTGTATTGTCCTCAAAGCGGGCAAAAAAGTTATTTAGTCTGCCTGGGAGCAAGACATCCTGGTCCGTGACTGGGCTGGGTTTCTTCCTGTAGTCCGTGATTGACTGTAGACCCTGCCACATGCCTCTTGTGTCTGAGCCGTTGAATTGGGATTCTACTTTGTCTCTGTACTGACGCTTAGCTTGTTTGATAGCCTTACGGAGGGAATAGCTGCATTGTTTGTATTCAGTCATGTTACCAGACACCTTGCCCTGATTGAAAGCAGTGGTTCGCGCTTTCAGTTCCACGCGAATGCTGCCATCAATCCAAGGTTTCTGGTTAGGGAATGTTTTAATCATTGCAATGGGAACGACATCTTCAACGCACGTTCTAATGAACTCGCACACCGAATCAGCGTATTCGTCAATGTTGTTATTTGACGCAATAGGAAACATGTCCCAGTCCACGTGATGGAAGCAGTCTTGGAGTGTGGAGTCAGCTTGGTCGGACCAGCGTTGGACAGACCTCAGCGTGGGAGCTTCTTTTTTTAGCTTTTGTCTGTAGGCAGGTATCAGCAAAATGGAGTCGTGGTCAGCTTTTCCGAAAGGGGGGCGGGGCAGGGCCTTATATGCGTCGCGGAAGTTAGAGTAACAGTGATCCAAGGTTTTTCCGCCCCTGGTTGCGCAATCGATATGCTGATAAAATTTAGGGATTCTTGTTTTCAGATTAGCCTTGTTAAAATCCCCAACAACGATGAATGCAGCCTCCGGATAAATGGTTTCCAGTTTGCAAAGAGTTAAATAAAGTTCGTTCAGAGCCATCGATGTGTCTGCTTGGGGGGGAATATATATGGCTGTGATTATAATCGAAGAGAATTCTCTTGGTAGGTAATGCGGTCTACATTTGATTGTGAGGAATTCTAAATCAGGTGAACAGAAGGATTTGAGTTCCTGTATGTTTCTTTCATCGCACCATGCCTCGTTAGCCATAAGGCATACACCCCCACCCCTCTTCTTACCAGAAAGGTGTTTGTTTCTGTCGGCGCGATGTGTGGAGAAACCCGCTGGCTGCACCGCATCCGAGAGCGTCTCTCCAGTGAGCCATGTTTCCGTGAAGCACAGAACGTTACAGTCTCTGATGTCCCTCTGGAATGCTACCCTTGCTCGGATTTCATCAACCTTGTTGTCAAGAGACTGGACATTGGACAGAAGAATGCTAGGAAGTGGGGCACGATGTGCCCATCTCCGTAGCCTGACCAGAAGACCGCCACGTTTCCCTCTTTTGATACCATTCCACTAATTTCCTTTCAGCCCTTACTATGAGCCAATCCTCTCCAGGTGAAGGTGCCACCAACCTCCTGTGCAAGTCTACAGTATGTAATTACAGAGTATAAACACTTTCTGCAAGCCTTAATTTCAATGTTTGAATGTTTGAATTCTTCAAAACGAGTAAAATGCTTGACCTTGACTAAAGGACAGGTTTGACTCAATCTCACCTGGACTCCATTGGACAGGTGTGACTCAATCTCACCTGGACTCCATAGGACAGGTTTGACTCAATCTCACCTGGACTCCATAGGACAGGTTTGACTCAATCTCACCTGGTCTCACACATGAGAGCAAGAGTGAGAGAAAGAGAGCACAGAACTTGATTCATCCATTTGAAAGACAGCAAGGAATTGAGAGAAAAATCAATCCATTAACTTGATTCATCCATTTGAAAGATTCACTTATCTAAGGAATTGAGCCCATTCTATTCAAATCAATTATTAAGTTAGGCATTGAGCCTATTCTATTCAAGTATTCACTTATCTATCGTTAGCATTGAGCCTATTCTATTCAAGTATCCACTTATCTATTGTTAGCATAGAGCCTATTCTATTAAAGTTTTAATTTATCTATCGTTAGCATAGAGCCCATTCTATTCAAGCATTCACTCTATTGCCACAATAATCCCATTCTGCACTTTCACAAATATCGTAGCATGAGACATATTTTATGTTTCTACGTTTTTGGCCTTCTTGATTGAAGCGGAGTATGGAAGAGCAAAAAGCAAGTAAGTTAGGGTCTTGCTATCAGTTCTGCCACCATACATGCTGTTACACCCTGATCTGTTTCACCTGTCTTTGTGCTTGTCTCCACCCCCGTCCAGGTGTTGTCACCTTCTGACCTTAGTTCCTTTGTTATGTCTTCGTTTTAGTATGGTCAGGGCGTGAGTTGGGTGGGTTGTCTATGTTCCGTTTTCTATGTTGTGTTTTGCGTTTGGCCTGGTATGGTTCTCAATCAGAGGCAGGTGTCGTTAGTTGTCTCTGATTGAGAATCATACTTAGGTAACATTTTCCCACTTGTGTTTGGTGGGTGTGTATTTTCTGTGTCTGTGTTTGTTCCACACGTAACTGTTTTGGTTGGTTATTTCACGTGTCCTTTATTGTTTTGTTTCAGTGTTAGCTTGTTTTAATAAAGAGCATGAACACGTACCACGCTGCGCATTGGTCCTCCGGTCTTTACTACTCCTCCTCGTCGGAGGAGGAAGACAGCCGTTACAGGTGTCGTGCATCTTCCCCATTATCCCCTGTGTATTTACACCTGTGTTCTCTGTTTGTCTGTTGACAGTTTGTCTTGTTTTGTCAAGTCAACCAGTGTGCTTTTCCGTGTTCCGGTTTTTCCTATTCTCTGTCTTTCTAGTCCTCCCGGGTCTGACCTTTGCCTGCCCTGACACTAAGCCCACCTACCTGACCATTAAGCCTGCCCTGACCTCGAGCCTGCCTGCCCTGACACTAAGCCCACCCACCTGACCATTAAGCCTGCCCTGACCTCGAGCCTGCCTGCCCCACTGTACCTCCTGGACTCTGACCTGGTTTTTGATCTGTTGCCTGTCCACGACCTGTCTCTTGCCTGCCCCTTGTTAATAATCAATATCAGAGTGTCTAACCATCTGCCTCCAGTGTCTGCATCTGGGTCTCGCCCTGTATCTTTATACATGCATATGAACGCTGTATAAGATCAAAAAGATCTTTAGCGGTATGTAAGAGAGCATTACCGTGCGACAACGACTTCCTCCATTCTATCAGTAAAACGCTAATCCTGTTGAAAATGAAACAAGATACCCTTCTACTTTCCACTTTCAAGCAATGAACCTTTGATCAGAATCCCGGTGCTTATTACGCTCAAGGTACTCTAGGCATAAACTAGACGAAGTCTAAAGGTCTTTGGAGCATCACATTATGCACAGGTTGCATAATCTTGTCATTCTGAAGTCTCTACGTACATAACATAACACGTGTTTATGTATCTAGGGGTAAAGGAAAGGGTTTATTTATGTCCTTTGCCAAACCATTTTCAATGCAAGACTTCTGAAAATAATGACATCATTAATTCACAGGCAATTCACCGAGACTCAAGTGACATTTTGGTGCACTCAAATAGATGATGTCTGGAACTGATCCTTTCACAAAGCTGTCATCTCTTTCACTTTTCAGAGAAACAACCTCACTAAAAGGAATTTATTGTACTCTGTGAGGGATAGGGGTACTATAGAAGGATGACTCCAGCCAGGTTCCAGCACACAGTTTGGATCGGCAGATGTGATTCTCTAGCCAGTTGGGTAAAGGCGTGGACCTAAGCACACCGCCAATGGTGATGTCATTCAATGTTCAGTTTTCTCTTTCTCGTTAGGGGGGAGATTTCTCTGTGGGGAAATAAAGTGCCTACAGAAAGTATTCATACCCCTTGACTCCACATTTTGTTGTGTTACAGCCTGAATTCAAAATGGATTTCACAGATTTTTCCCTCACCCATCTACACACAATACCTCATAATGACAAAGTGAAAACATGTATTTTGAAATGTTTGCTAATTTATTGAAAATGAAATACAGACATGTCTGATTTACATAAGGATTCACACTCCTGAGTCAATACATGTTAGAATCACCTTTGGCAGCGATTAGAGCTGTGAGTCTTTCTGGGTAAGTCTCTAAGAGCTTTCCACACCTGGATTGTACAATATTTGCACATTATTTATTTTTTAATTCTTCAACCTCTGTCATTGCTAGACAGCAATTTTCAAGTCTTGCCATAGATGTTCAAGAAGATTTAAGTAAAAACTGTATCTAGGTCACTCAGGCACATTCAATGTTATCTAGGTAAGCAACTCCAGTGTACATTGGACCTTGTGTTTTAGGTTATTGTGCTGCTGAAAGGTGAATTTGTCTCCCAGTGTCTGTTGGAAATCAGACTGAACCAGGTTTTCCTCTAGGATTTGTCCTGTGCTTTGCTCTATCCATGATGCAGCCACCACCATGGTTGAAAATATGAAGAGAGGTACTCAGTAATGTGCTGTGTTGGAATTGCCCCAAACATAACATTTTGTATTCAGGACATAAAGTTAATTTGTTTTGTGAATTAGCTACAATGTTGTTGATCCATCCTCAGTTTTTTCCTATCATAGCCATAAAACTCAGCAACTGTTTTAAAGTTACCATTGGCCTCATGGTGAAATCCCTGAGCAGTTTCCTTGCTCTCCAAATCAAATCAAATCGAATTTTATTTGTCACATACACATATTTAGCAGATGTTATTGCGGGTGAATGCATGTGTTCCTAGCTCCAACAATGTAGTAATATCTGTCAATTAACATCAATGCACAGATATACTTCTCCTTAATGCTACAAATGTGTCAGATTTCAAAAAAGCTTTACGGAAAAAACAAACAATGCAATAATCTGAGTACGGCGCTCAGGGAACAAATACATATTTCCTCCATGTTGGAGTCAACAGAAGTCAGATATAACATTATAAATATTCACTTACCTTTGATGATCTTCATCAGAATGCACTCCCAGGAATCCCAGTTCCACAATAAATGTTTGATTTGTTCAATAATGTCTGTCATTTATGTCCAAATAGCTACTTTTGTTAGCGCGTTTGGTAGACAAATCAAAACTCATGAAGCGCGTTCACCAGTTGCAGACAAAATGTCAAAAAGTTCCGTTACAGTCCGAAGAAACATGTCAAACAATGTATTGAATCAATCTTTAGAATGTTTTTAACATAAAACTTCAATAATATCCCAACCAGAGAATTCCTTTGTCTTCAGAAAAGCAAAGGAACGGGAGATACCTCTCATGTGAAATGCACGTGACCAGCACGTGACTGCTGGCAGACCTCTGACTCATTCCCCTCTCATTCAGCCCCCCTTCATAGTAGAAGCCTCAATCAAGTTTCTAAAGACGGTTGACATCTAGTGGAAGCCTTAGGAAGTGCAACATGACCAATATCCCACTGTAACTTCAGTAGGGGCTGAGTTGAAAATCGACCAACCTCAGATTTTCCACTTCCTGGTTGGATTTTTTTTCTCAGGTTTTTGCCTGCCATATGAGTTGTGTTATACTCACAGACATCATTCAAACAGTTTTAGAAACTTCAGAGTGTTTTCTATCCAAATGTACTAATAATATGCATATATTAGTAACTGTGACTGAGTAGCAGGCAGTTTACTCTGGGCACCTCTGGGCACCTTATTCATCCAAGCAACTCAATACTGCCCCTCAGCCATGAGAATTAAGGCCTATTTAACCAAGATGTAGAGTGATGGAGTGCTGCATCAGATGACCTGGCCTCCACAATCACCCAACCTCAACCCAATTGAAATGGTTTGGGATGAGATGGACCGCAGAGTGAAGGAAAAGGATCCAACAACATGTGGGAACTCCTTCAAGACTACTGGCAAAGCATTCCAGGTGAAGCTGGTTGAGAGAATGCCAAGAGTGTGCAAAGCTGTCATCAAAGGGTGGCTACTTTGAAAAACCCTTGAATGAGTAGGTGTGTCCAAACTTTTGACTGGTACTGTAGGTAACCCTCTAATAGGGACTTGTGATTTAACATTATGTTCCTGCTCCCACAGCAACAGTACACAACAATCCTAGGGCTGAACACTCCTTGAACATGGTTTATTCAGAACCTTGCTATTTGGCATTCAATGCCTCCATAATCAATACCAGCTTAATGGAAAAAACAGAAGAGTAATATCTATCAAAATCGAGTCAAAGTTTTTAAAAGTACAGACACACTGAAGTAGCCTACCTACATACGTACTACATATGGGACAATATGAGGACAATAGACTGGAAAAAACTCTTAATTTCATCACTCTACATCAGGGGTGGGCAATTCCAGTCCTCGAGAGGCCTGATTGGTGTTCCTAATAAAATGTCTAATTGGTGTCACCATATTTCCCCAGCCCCAGCTAACACACCTGACTCCAATAATCACTGAACCATGATCTTCAGTTTAGAATGCAATTTGATCAAATCAGCTGTGTTTGCTAGGAATGGAGTGTGTTAGTGTGTGTCACCAATCAGGCCCACGAGGACTGGAGTTACCCACCCCTGCTTTACATACACTAAAGCACCAAAAGTATGTGGACACCCCTGCTCTACATATATTAAATTAACAAAAGTATGTGGACACCTGCCCTTTAAAATTATCATTCCAAAATCATGGGCATTAATATGGAGTTGGTCCCCCCCTTTGCTGCTATAACAACCTACACTCTTCTGGGAAGGCGTTCCACTAGATGTTGGAACATTGCTGCAGGGGGACTTGCTTCCATTCAGCCACAAGAGCATTAGTGATGTCAGGCACTGATGTTGGGCGATTAGTTCCAATTCATCCCAAAGGTGTTTGATGGGGTCGAGGTCAGTGCTCTGTGCAGGGCAGTCAAGTTAGGGCAGGTAGCGCTCTCCTGGCATCCACCAAACCCAGATTAGTCCGTCAGACTGCCAGATGGTGAAGCTTGATATATAGTGTACATTAGCACCCATAACACTGTCCATATGGGGTTCACTGATATGGTGGATTCTGAGCCAACAGTGGAAAAAATGTTACATATCTCGCTCAACAACAAAAAAATGAACACGATTCAAATAGTGTACGTGCTTGGTCAGCCAAGGTCCCTCATCTCAAATTCTAAAACCCTTTTTTCCTCGACTCTGAGCTTTTGTGTTTGTATTAGCTGTAGCCTGAGCTTGACAGAAAGGCTGTGAAAGCCTCATCTTTGGAGAGGAAGTTATGAGGGAAGTCAAAGGGTCACTGAAGGTTGAAGGAAGAGCCACAGAAACCGAACAAAGCTACCTCCTCGAAGGTCACAGATTTTCATACCATAATTCATAAAGAACCAATGCTATTGTGAATAATATTAGTTTTACCGTTGTGAAATAAAATATAAACTTGGCAAGGATTTAAGGGACTGGGTTCTATTAGTATAATTACAGTGTCTTGCGAAAGTATTCTTCCCCCTTGAACTTTGCGACCTTTTGCCACATTTCAGGCTTCAAACATAAAGATATAAAACTGTATTTTTTTGTGAAGAATCAACAACAAGTGGGACACAATCATGAAGTGGAACGACATTTATTGGATATTTCAAACTTTTTTAACAAATCAAAAACTGAAAAATTGGGCGTGCAAAATTATTCAGCCCCTTAAGTTAATACTTTGCTGCGATTACAGCTGTAAATCGCTTGGGGTATGTCTCTATCAGTTTTGCACATCGAGAGACTGAAATGTTTTCCCATTCCTCCTTGCAAAACAGCTCGAGCTCAGTGAGGTTGGATGGAGAGCATTTGTGGACAGCAGTTTTCAGTTCTTTCCACAGATTCTCGATTGGATTCAGGTCTGGACTTTGACTTGGCCATTCTAACACCTGGATATGTTTATTTTTGAACCATTCCATTGTAGATTTTGCTTTATGTTTTGGATCATTGTCTTGTTGGAAGACAAATCTCCATCCCAGTCTCAGGTCTTTTGCAGACTACATCAGGTTTTCTTCCAGAATGGTCCTGCAATTGGCTCCATCCATCTTCCCATCAATTTTAACCATCTTCCCTGTCCCTGCTGAAGAAAAGCAGGCCCAAAAGATGATGCTGCCACCACCATGTTTGACAGTGGGTATGGTGTGTTCAGGGTGATGAGCTGTGTTGCTTTTACGCCAAACATAACGTTTTGCATTGTTGCCAAAAAGTTCAATTTTGGTTTCATCTGACCAGAGCACCTTCTTCCACATGTTTGGTGTGTCTCCCAGGTCTCAACACTTTTTATGGATATCTTTAACCTCTTGAAACTCCCCATCCCGGATCCGGGATTGTGACTAAGCCTCAGGCTCATTAGCATAACGCAACCAGGTGGCTCCCAGCCACATACCAAATGCGCAGTGTTTCAAAGCGTCTGTGTAGGGGAGAAATCGTTCCGTTTTCTACATTGCGCCTGGCTACCGAAACGAACTGAAATGCAGTCACCTACAACGTGAAACTTTTTCCGGATTAACTAGATAATATCGATCAAAACATGGCAAACGTTGTTTGGAATCAATCCTCAATGTGTTTTTTCACATATCTCTTCATTGACATGCAGTTGTGGCAAACTTTAAACAACACTTTTTATGGATATCTTTAAGAAATGGCTTTCTTCTTGCCACTCTTCCATAAAGGCCAGATTTGTGCAATATACAACTGATTGTTGTCCTATGGACAGAGTCTCACACCTCAGCTGTAGATCTCTGCAGTTCATCCAGAGTGATCATGGGCCTCTTGGCTGCATCTATGATCAGTCTTCCCCTTGTATGAGCTGAAAGTTTAGAGGGACGGCCAGGTCTTGGTAGATTTGCAGTGGTCTGATACTCCTTCCATTTCAATATTATCGCTTGCACAGTGCTCCTTGGGATGTTTAAAGCTTGGGAAATCTTTTTGTATCCAAATCCGGCTTTAAACTTCTTCACAACAGTATCTCGGACCTGCCTGGTGTGTTCCTTTTTCTTCATGATGCTCTCTGCGCTTTTAACGACCTCTGAGACTATCACAGTGCAGGTGCATTTATACGGAGACTTGATTACACACAGGTGGATTGTAGTTATCATCATTAGTCATTTAGGTCAACATTGGATCATTCAGAGATCCTCACTGAACTTCTGGAGAGAGTTTGCTGCACTGAAAGTAAAGGGGCTGAATAATTTTGCACGCCCAATTTTTCAGTTTTTGATTTGTTAAAAAAGTTTGAAATGTCCAATAAATGTCGTTCCACTTCATGATTGTGTCCCACTTGTTGTTGATTCTTCACAAAAAAAGACAGTTTTATACCTTTATGTTTGAAGCCTGAAATGTGGCAAAAGGTCGCAAAGTTCCAGGGGGCTGAATACTTTTGCAAGGCACTGTACATGGGTTAGCCGTAGTCGCATTTGAGGTTTAGTTTTCCAAGGGAAGATAGTGATCATTGTGGGCCCGTTTTGCTTTTGAATCGGAGACTTCACTGCATTGTGAAGCCGCCACATAATGGCTTTCCTGTCAGAAGGTTGTCTGTTGCCATTAATTAGCTTTTCTCCACAACGTTCTCCAAGGTTCCCTCTGTGGTATCATGCTGTCGTACCAATATAAAAGATTCCTAACTCAACCGTGTCTCCCGTGAAGTAGTGTCTTTTCATTGAAAAATGTTCATGCATTTTGAAAAATGTTAAGAGACGAGAACACCGCGGAAACTAAAAGAAGGAAGGGTTCTCCAACCTGGGCTTTCGGACACTGGGCCTTCAAAATCCACAATGGTGCAATTCTGAAGAAACTAGCCCTAGACGTACTAGCTCCAGACCTACTTCTGTGAAAAAGAACGCGGTGGGGATGTAAGAAGGAGGGGCGTGGTGGGGCATAGTTAGCGCCCCCCATCAGTCAGTCACCTAGGGTTCCTACAGCTGGAGAGCACATTCCAAAGATCTTTAAGAAGAAGAGGGAGAAAAGAAAACAGGTTACAAAGGCCTCACAGCAGATACAGCCCCCCCCCACTGGCTGTTCCTTTTCACTGTATACACACCACGTCTCCGGTATGTCTTTGAGAGTGTTCTTCTCTATCTGAAACTAAGGATCCATTTACTCTACGTCTTGTGAAAACAGAGGCAGAAGACGAAAGAGAAGGAGAAAAAAGCGCGAGAGAGAGAGAGAGAGAGAGAGAGAGAGAGGCCATGCCTGGGGTGCAGATGTCCATTGTAAACAGGATAGGGAGCTGCCTTCTGACAGGGGGACGTCACTCAAGGGGCGACCAATGATCCCTTTATATCTCCTTGCATTCGCAAAGTATTCAGACCCTATCCCCTTTTCCACATTTTGGTACATTACAGCCTTATTCTAAAATGTATTATGATAGTTTTTCCCCTCATCAATCTACAAACAATAACCCATAACGACAAATTAAAAACAACATTTTAGACATTTTTGCAAATGTATTAAAAATTAAAAAAAAACTAAATATCTTCTTTACTTATGTTTTCAGACCATTTGCTATGAGACTTGAAATTGAGCTCAGGTGCATCCTGTTTACATTGATATATACATATACATACATGATCAATGTACACAGGGGCTCCCGAGTGGCACAGCAGTCTAAGGCACTGCATCTAAGTGCTAGAGGCGTCACTACAGACACCCTAGTTCGAATTCCAGGCTGTATCACAACCGGCCGTGATTGTGCGCCGCCCTATGGGACTACTAATTGGCCCAGCATCGTCCGAGGTAGGCCGTCATTGTAAATAAGAATTTGTTCTTAACTGACTTGCCTAGTTAAATAATGTTTTTCAGAAATCAGCCTGGAGATGTTTCTACAACTTGATTGGAGTCCACTTGTGGTACATTTAATTGATTGGACATGATTTGGAAAGGCACAAACCTGTCTATATAAGGTCCTATAGTTGACAGTGCATGTCAAAGCAAAAACCAAGCCATGAGGTCAAATGAGTAGAGCTCTGACACAGGATTGTGTCCATACCTGTCTGTACCTTTTAAATCCATGTACAAGATGATTACTCAGTTTATTTGGGCCGGTAAAACTTTATGCCCCTTTTGGAGCATCTGATTATCTGAGTCAACAAAAGTTGGGACTGCAGAATCCAATACTAAAAGTAAATGGAGTCAGATTCAGGGCATTCGGAACGTATTCAGACCCCTTGACTATTTCCACAATTTGTTACGTAATAGCCTTATTCTAAAATTGATTAAATAATTTTCTACATTTTACTATTCCATGCTAGAAATTGCCAAAAATCTGAAGATCTCGTACAACGTTATGTCCTACTCACTTCACAGAACAGCACAAACTGACTCTAACCAGAATAGAAAGAGAAGTAGGAGGCCCAGGTGCACAACTGTGCAAAAGGACAAGTACATTAGAGTGTCTAGTTTGAGAAACAGACGCCTCACAAGTCCTCAACTGGCAGCGTCATTAAATAGTACATGCGAAACACCAGTCTCAACGTCAACAGTGAAGAGGCGACTCTGGGATGCTGGCCTTCTAGGCAGAGTTCCTCTGTCCAGTGTCTGTGTTCTTTTGCCCATCTTCATCTTTTCGGTTTTATTGGCCAGTCTGAGATATGGCTTTTCCTTTGCAACTCTGCCTAGAAGGCGGTCTAAGGCACTGCATCGCTGTGCAACTAGAGATCCTGGTTCGAGTCCAGGCTCTGTCGCAACTGGCCGCGACCGGGAGACCCATGGGGCAGTGCACAATTGGCCCAGTATCGTCCGTGCTAGTGGAGAGTTTGGCCGGCTGGGATGTTCTTCCCGATATCCCATCGGGCACTAGCTACTCCTGTGGCAGGCCGGGAGCAATGCACACTGACACAGTCGCCAGGTGTACTGTTTTTCGTCCAACACATTGGTACACCTGCCTTCCGGGTTAAGCGGGCATTGTGTCAAGAAGCAGTGCGGCTTGGCTGGGTTGTGTTTTGGAGGATGCAAGGCTCTCGACCTTTCGACTGTTACTGGATACCAGGAAATTGGGGAGAAAAAGGGGTAAAACAAAAGTCTTGAGGACTTCCACAAGCTTCAAGCTTCCTTTTAAGAGGCATTGTCTCAGCTATCGGGTATGATTGAAGAACGAAGCAGGTGTTAAACAGAAAGCAGCAGTTGACTCGTCCATTGACAACATTTAAATCAGTTGCTCTTTATCAATACCTTTCAGAAATACCATAAGTATCATTAGCTTAAAACAATTAAATATTTTTTTTTTCTAATCATATTTTTTTCATATCTCTCCGCTAGGATTCACCATCTTCATCAAAAGTTTTCATAATTTATCTGCAGATAATCTCCCAAAAGCCTACCACTATGCAAATTAGAGAGCCAAATAAATGGCTCTCTCATGCATGCGATTTGGCTGGCAACTGAAAAGTCACTCTAACGTCATTGGCTGGCAAGTCCTGATGTACTTCCTTTACTTGTCCCGATGCGATACAATGGACATGTACCTACGTTGTGTGATTTATGAATAGCAAGGATATATGAGATGGACTTTCTTCAGTCAGTTTGACACCATTTGTAAACTAGTCAAGCTTGCTGTTCTTCAGTCAAAATCACAGTTAGCCTATGCGTCAGCACTTCGTGGTTGCATATGAAACACGCAAAATAAAATAAATGAATGTGCCAGAAAGCAAAAAGGCAAAGTGTATTTTGACTCATAGTTACCACATTATATGGGACATGCACATTGACTCACATAGATGATGAAGGAGCATCATGCTCTCTCCCTCCGTGTGAAGAAATCTGACTGCAACCACAACACACCCAGGTATGGTGAGGCGTGACAGACAGCAGACTGTCAAACCACAGTGTTTTTCATCTCTCACAGGGGCTCCAGTGTATAAAGCTCAGATTTATAAACTACATGACCAAAAGTATGTGGATACCTGCTAGTCAAACAGCTCATTCCAAAATTGTGGGATTTAATATGGAGTTGTAGGTAAAACAGCCTGCACTCTTCTGGGAAGGATTTCCACTAGATGTTAGATCATTGCTGCGGGGACTTGCTTCCATTCAGCCACAAGAGCATTAGTGAGGTTGGGCATTGAGCATTGTGATCTTAGGCTTGTGTGCGGCTGCTCGGCCATGGAAACCCATTTCATGAAGCTCCCAACTAACACTCCCAACTTGCTTCCAGAGACAATTTGGAAAGTGGTTGTGAGTGTTGTGAGTGTTGTGAGTGTTGTGAGGGTTGTGAGTGTTGTGAGTGTTGTGAGGGTTGTGAGGGTTGTGAGTGTTGTGAGGGTTGTGAGTATTGTGAGTGTTGTGAGGGTTGTGAGTGTTGTGAGTGTTGTGAGTGTTGTGAGTGTTGTGAGTGTTGTGAGTGTTGTGAGTGTTGTGAGTGTTGTAACCGAGGACTGACCATTTTTACGAACTACGCACTTCAGCCCACGGCTCAGCCGTTGTTGCTCCTAGACGTCTACAGCTCACAATAACAGCACTTACAGTTGACCAGGACAGCCCTAGCAGGCCAGACATTTGACTTGTTGGAAAGGTGGCATCGTATGACAGTGCCATGTTCAAAGTCACTGAGCTCTTCAGTAAGGCCATTCTAGTGCCAATGTTTGTCTAAGGAGAATGTGTGGCTGCATGCTCAATTTTATACCTGTCAGCAATGGGTGTGGCTGAAATAGACAAATACAGTAATGTGGAGGGATGTACACATACTTCTGTATATATACTGTATTTATATCTGAGAAGTGGGGAAATGTTTCTTTAGCCTCTACTTCTCCTTCCTTTGCCTACTGATTTACTGTGTTCTGTCTCTCGCACACACACACACACACACACACACACACACACACACACACACACACACACACACACACACACACACACACACACACACACACACACACACACACACACACACACACACACACACACACACAGCTTTATTTGTCTGAGTTATTCGGCGGGGTTAGCTAGGTCCCCTTGCGGTGCTATACAATCCTCCCTCAATATGTTTGGCTGTGTGGTTTCTTTAGCTCCCTCCCTGCATTACGTCACACCAGAGATATTCCAGCAGAGCTGGGGGATTAGGGAATGAAGAGAGCGAAACTCCAGAGTGCATCCCCTCTTGCCCCCAGCTGGTTACAGTCCCCCCCCCCAAGCGCACCTGCTTTTAGTTATTATCCACCACCGCCGAAGCGAACTGGGCCTAGCTTTTCAGACTTCAGGACCTATTCAGTAGGTGGAAAAATAGGCCGTTTTTCTTCACCGGTATTGTTAATGTATTCTCTTGGCTGGTGCATAGAGAGAGGTGGGAGCCATTGTGTTTTGTTATGAATCAGCCTGTGGAGGAGGAGGGTGTGTGTCTGCGTGTGGTTGCCTCTTGCTACTGTAAATCAACTCAGTGAAAGGGAGAGACCACCTGCCGAGGTAACAGCCCCATCTGAGCTACGCAGAAACGTGTGTGTGTGTGGGGGGGGTTGAAAGTACGGGGTCAATATTGAAAATGACAGATTCAGTAAATAAATGCGAGGCCCGGGTAGTGGACTGTGCAGCATATCCAGCACAAACATTTATAGTTGGAGCAAAATTTTCCTGAAACTCTTGAAAATTAAGTTTTAACACTTAAAAAAACTCTCAATACATCCTATCATCTATATAAAAAATATTTAAAAAAAACACTTCTCAAACGCCCTTGCCTTAGTTACTAGAAAACAAGTGAAACCTCAGCTGCCACCAACTCTGAACAGTAATGCATTAAGCTGTACTGTATGGAATGGAATTCACAATGGGAATAATTAGGAGCCAGGTCTGCAGACGGCAGTGAGAGAGTGAATGTCGCATTTGATGGAGCGGCAGCCAGGCTCTCAGTCCATTAAAACAGCACAGTAGAACATTAATTCTCCCAGTAGTGGCAGCTTGGAGGCCTGGCAGGGGGAAGGTTAGCCCCCAGTGGTCATACTTGATTTATTTGATGTTGATTATGTCTCACGTGTCTGGGGCTACACTACCTGAGTTCCAGACTTTACCCTCCAATTGTTCGTCTTAGTTCCCTGCTTAAAGTCATAATATGGTTGGTGATGAGATCACCACGTAAAGGGAACAACTTCCTTTGGCAATGACTTGCGCTGTGAGCAGACGCACCTTAACCTTGACAGAATGACTGTATATTGAGGATATAATCTGTGTGCTGTGGCCTTTCTTCATCTGCAAGGATCCCTGAGAAAACAGTTGAGGAAAATGTCAGTTTATCAGATGTTTATAACTCTGTGTTCTTTCTAGGACAATAACGTTGTGCTTTACTAGCACTTTAGCGAATGCAGGTCATATTTTGAGAAACAGATTGGCAACCAATATCAGATGTTAATTTGAGTCAGAAATTTCTCACAAAAAACTGTCGATCTAAAAGCCCTACCTTGTATTATTATTATTATTATTATTATTATTATTATTATTATATTATTATTATTATTTCTAAACTCCTGAGAAGTCTTGTAATTTGTCTGTATGATTTACACTGGAAAGAGTAAAAATAAAACAAATACCTTGAACATCGTAAACCTCTGGGTCTGTTGGATAACGGAACGAACACCCACGTCTATGACAGATTCATACACTTCAGGACCTACCGTAGAGAAACTCAGTGTTCCCCTTGTGGAGGGAGTTAAGAATGGTGCATAGAAATGCCAGGTGTCCACAAGGAAGAACACAAACAAGTAGCTAATATGACAGGATTTTAAGCTCTCCATTCCAAGACATTGTAGGAAAGAGCACAGCAGAAAAACACGGCCGTTCAAATGAGTTGAATAACAGAACATTTATTTGGCATAAAGACTAATTAGACAGTGAAGCCACATCAATTATTCCATAAATTCCAGAAGTTCCCGCTGTCAATCAAACAAGTTAGTCGGTATGAAGTCACTCTTTTTGTAACAGTGTTCTTTCAGCGTGGTCCTTTTCTTCAGCAGAGAGAGAGAGAAGGACAAGGTTTTCCAAATTAATTGGATCAATGATTAAGAAGGAGCCATCTCACTTGACTGGCCTTAGACAATGGACCTACATAGGAGCCAGTGAAAAATTTACACTTGAATTAGATCTGGAAGAATAGACAGGATAAAAGGGGAAATGCCTATCTGTGTGGGGTCTACATGGAGGTCTTTTGCTCGCACGTTGTTGTTGACAGGAGGGATATGAAGGACTCGAACATCTCAGAATATTGATTTGGGTGAGAGTTGAATGCATTCTCAGTAAAGGTTGCCCCCCCCCCCCCCCCGTCATGCATATACTGAACAGGCTGCCTTTCAATGCACTTCTACTGCTCCCAATGGTCAAGTCCATTTTTAACTGGCATAAAAAGGCAGTTGTTCAAAGTGCATGGGTTTTCTGTTGTTTTAAATCAATCCGTCATGGTATTTAGATTCAGTGATCTGTCCCGAATGAACAGGCCCACCTTGGCTTGACATCAGGAACATATATTCCATCCGAAAGACATCTATCATGAAATAGTAAGGCAGTATCCTTGAGATCTAAGGTTATATCGGGGTTTGCAGTTATGTCAATGGATAAGCGCATGGGAAGTGTGTGTTTCTCAATAAAGAACACTGTACTCAAAGTTCGCAACCTGGCAACTCCTAATTACCATAGCTACTCAAATCATCTCCAGCTTCTCTGTTCTCTTGTTGTCGTTGAGAGAACACACTCAGTCAACCTATGTTGAAAATTGAAGGTATACCAAGAGGGTACTCACTGCTGGGTTACTGAGTAAATCAATGGACATGATGAATGAAGCAATTTCACACCACATTCCTTTGGAGGGGAAAACATTTTTTTTCTCTCTCAAAAGAACCATTCGTAATTGAGTTTGTGTTGATTAGCCTGGACACGAAGATAACTGTGAGCACAAAAAAAAGGTATCATAATATCTGGTTTAAAAGCACATGTTTAAGATCAGTGGTGATGGGTATTTCATTGATACAAGTCATTATTTGATCGAGCTCGTTAATTGGTGCATTCCCCTGGGGAAGAGAATAAGGAGACCCACACCAGAAAGGGCCATGTATCTCAACTACTCTAAAAAGATGAATGAATCATATGTCTGAATAATCAATAAATCATTGTCGTCAACCCTGGCGGAAAATATCCCTTAACATCAATCAAAGAAGCACTGGTCTGGTACCCAAATGGCACAGGTCTCAAAGGAATAGCAGGTGATGGAACGCAGCAGAGACAGACAGCATAGAGAGGTGGGTAGAATCAAAGAGAGAGAAGATGAGGGAGTTGGAGAAAATGAAAATGTATTTGTGTATTAGTGTCAAATCTGCTGGGAGAGAGTGCACAAAGGTCCTCCTCAACCTCCATTGGGAGGCTAATTGAGTTAATGCCCTATTCCAGTTCCCCCAGCCATCTGTCCCTGCAGTACATGGTTCCACTAAGTGGCTGCAGGTGAGTGTGCTGCAATTACCTTTCTGCGCCATTTTGAAAACACCACTGATACAGCAGGAAGAGTGGGCGGAAAAAAAACATGCTGCACGCGGAGCAACTAATTGTACCATTACACAAAATGGTGAGTGCATAAAGGATAATCAGATGGCTTTGTTGGATCTTTGCCGGAAAATAACATGCTGCAGAAATACTGTTTGTCTGTTTCAACTGCTGCTGTGTCTAAAGGATCAAATGGTGTCAAAACAAGTCCATTTGCATGCGCACACAGATGCAAAGCACAATACAGTTGTGTTTACTGAAAAGTTTCCACGCGGCGAGCTATTGGGAAAACTATTATCGCAATGTGTATGTAACTGCACATTCAGTGTCTTCTCAAATCACATATCCACATGTGATATTTATCCACCTGATTCAAATTCATTGTGTGTGTGTGTGTGTGTGTGTGTGTGTGTGTGTGTGTGTGTGTGTGTGTGTGTGTGTGTGTGTGTGTGTGTGTGTGTGTGGTACATGCCTGTTCTCAGAGTTTTTGTCCTGCCTATCAGTGGGTGCTGTATTGAACAGCTTCTTTACGTATCTCTGTGAATTAGAATATCATATGCATGAACCATCTAAATCAATATGCAGACAACTACATTAACATTACTGTAGATATGCAGACAACTACACTAACATACTGTAGATATGCAGACAACTACACTAACATACTGTAGATATGCAGACAAGTACACGAACATACTGTAGGTATGCAGACAACTACACTAACATACTGTAGATATGCAGACAACTACACTAACATACTGTAGATATGCAGACAACTATACTAACATACTGTAGATATGCAGACAACTACACTAACATACTGTAGGTATGCAGACAACTACACTAACATACTGTAGATATGCAAACAACTACACTAACATACTGTAGATATGCAGACAACTACACTAACATACTGTAGATATGCAGACAACTACACTAACATACTGTAGATATGCAGACAAGTACACGAACATACTGTAGGTATGCAGACAACTACACTAACATACTGTAGATATGCAGACAACTACACTAACATACTGTAGATATGCAGACAACTATACTAACATACTGTAGATATGCAGACAACTACACTAACATACTGTAGGTATGCAGACAACTACACTAACATACTGTAGATATGCAAACAACTACACTAACATACTGTAGATATGCAGACAACTACACTAACATACTGTAGGTATGCAGACAAGTACACTAACATACTGTAGATATGCAGACAACTACACTAACATACTGTAGATATGCAGACAACTACACTAACATACTGTAGATATGCAGACAACTACACTAACATACTGTAGATATGCAGACAACTACACTAACATACTGTAGATATGCAGACAACTACACTAACATACTGTAGATATGCAGACAACTACACTAACATACTTTAGATATGCAGACAACTACACTAACATACTGTAGGTATGCAGACAACTACACTAACATACTGTAGATATGCAGACAACTACACTAACATACTGTAGATATGCAGACAACTACACTAACATACTGTAGGTATGCAGACAACTACACTAACATACTGTAGATATGCAGACAACTACACTAACATACTGTAGATATGCAGACAACTACACTAACATACTGTAGATATGCAGACAACTACACTAACATACTGTAGGTATGCAGACAACTACACTAACATAGTGTAGATATGCAGACAACTACACTAACATACTGTAGATATGCAGACAACTACACTAACATACTGTAGATATGCAGACAACTACACTAACATACTTTAGATATGCAGACATCTACACTAACATACTGTAGATATGCAGACAACTACACTAACATACTGTAGATATGCAGACAACTACACTAACATACTGTAGATATGCAGACAACTACACTAACATACTGTAGATATGCAGACAACTACACTAACATACTGTAGGTATGCAGACAACTACACTAACATACTGTAGATATGCAGACAACTACACTAACATACTGTAGATATGCAGACAACTACACTAACATACTGTAGATATGCAGACAACTACACTAACATACTGTAGGTATGCAGACAACTACACTAACATACTGTAGGTATGCAGACAACTACACTAACATACTGTAGATATGCAAACAACTACACTAACATACTGTAGGTATGCAGACAACTACACTAACATACTGTAGGTATGCAGACAACTACACTTGGTCATGTAAAAAAAACTGTGGTTAACACATATCTACCCCCTAAAACGGACAGCTCAGATGATGCAAAACCAGTCACCTATTCCAATTCATCCATCAGCTGGTTATGAAGTCAGTAGGAGTAGGGCCCAACAGTAGATCTTGGAATTTTGGCTAGGCCTTCTTCCACCCTCTGATTGGCTGGGAAACGAGAGGAGCAGGGTGTGATTGGGTGACAGACATTTCCTGTGATAAAAGCAGACGAAGGTGGAAACCGTAAGAGGCACATAGTGTAAACCAAATTATAAACTGTGTGGTTTGAGCACTAAATGCCGATTGGCTGCCAGCCATGGTATATCAGACCGTATACCATGGGTATGACAAAACATTTATTTGTACTGCACTAATTACATTTGTAACCAGTTTATAATAGCAATAAGGCACCTCGGAGGTTTGTGGTATAAAACCAATATACCACGGCTAAGGGCTGTATCCAGGCACTCCGCGATACGTCGTACGTAAGAACAGCACTTAGCCATGGTATATCGGCAATATACCACACCCCCCTCACGCCTTATTGCTTAATAATGAATACACAACTCTTAACCCGTAATGACATTATACATAATTTTTTATAATCATTCTTTTCATTTTCTACTTTATTATTATGATTTGTAACTCTCACAGTTCAAGTGAAACTGTACAGTGGAAGTCTGCCTTATACTTTGCGTCACTGAGGCTGTTATATCTTTCCCCTCCTTTTTTGTTGTTGTTGGTACGACGTCTCCCTGGAAACCACGGGTCATGGTGATGCTCCATAAGGCATCATTTAAAGAAGCTTTAAGTGGATGAGAGCAGTGCCCAGGAAGCGCTTTCTCTGGTCGAGAGGCTCATTTACTTAATGCTCCCGATGCGGAAATAGTGCTGACTTCAGCGAGCAAGCTCACTGGGAGTGGAGGAAGAGTGGAACCACTGGCACAGTACGATAAGGCATAAGACAAAAATAGGTCATTGGCGCAATTTGGCGCTGTTTTGAAGAAAAGGGATAACAAAAAAATACAAAAACTGAATAGATACCATTTGAATAGATACCATTTGAATAGATACCATTTCACAGACAAAAATAAACTTGTGGAAATTGTAGTCTGGCAACTCGGAGATGTTCGTCCATTGACACCATTATAGTGATTCAACACTGTCATGACCCTGTGAATGTTACATGGATGGGGATAACGCAAAAACAGTGGCTGCATCTCCAGATATAGAACACTTGCTTTGTCTTCAGCAGGTGACACCGAGTGAGCCTACCTTGATATCTTTACACAATGCTAGCCCACATCTATAACAAATGATGACTTCCTGGGCAGCGAATGAGATGCCTCGGCCCCAGTCTTCCCTCCCAACGTAGAAGACCCAGACAGGCGGAGGCATGGAGGACCATGGATCCAGAGGAGAGGATGCTACCAGGTAGACAGGAGGCAGGAAATGGGGGCTCATATCCCTTGACCCGCTGTGTGGCTTTTAATTAAGAGGATTAGGAGAGGAACGGCTGGATAAAGGTTAGCACTCTTCCTACTGGGACCCGGCAACAGCATCTCTCCCTCCTTCTCCCCAAACTGGCATGCTGAGGTAGATAGGATGGCTTGGCCTCCCGACACTGCACAGCCAGCAGCTAATTAGCACACTCTCTACCATCACCCACACCCCCTTTCGACTGATGAGTCAGAGCTCACCTCCTAGTCACCCGAGAAGAAACACAGGTGTGGAGGATGGAGTAAACATGAGGGGAGGGACTGAGTAGAGAGGCAGAGAGAGAAAGGGAGCGGGAGTGAGGAGAGAGAGGGGAGAGGCAGAGAGAGAAAGGGAGCGGGGGTGAGGAGAGAGAGGGGAGAGGCAGAGAGAGAAAAGGAGCGGGGGTGAGGAGAGAGAGGGGAGACAAGAGACAGAGGAGAGGCAGAGAGAGAAAGGGGTTGAGAAGGAGAGAGACAGGGAGAGAGGAGACAGAGGAGAGGCAGAGAGAGAAAGGGGTTGAGAAGGAGAGAGAGAGGGAGAGAGGAGACAGAGGAGAGGCAGAGAGAGAAAGGGGTTGAGAAGGAGAGAGAGGGAGAGAGGAGACAGAGGAGAGGCAGAGAGAGAAAGGGGTTGAGAAGGAGAGAGAGAGGGAGAGAGGAGACAGAGGAGAGGCAGAGAGAGAAAGGGGTTGAGAAGGAGAGAGAGAGAGAGAGGAGACAGAGGAGAGGCAGAGAGAGAAAGGGGTTGAGAAGGAGAGAGAGTGGGAGAGAGGAGACAGGGGAGAGGCAGAGAGAGAAAGGGGTTGAGAAGGAGAGAGAGGGGAGAGAGGAGACAGAGGAGAGGCAGAGAGAGAAAGGGGTTGAGAAGGAGAGAGAGAGGGAGAGAGGAGACAGAGGAGAGGCAGAGAGAGAAAGGGGTTGAGAAGGAGAGAGAGAGGGGAGAGGAGACAGGGGAGAGGCAGAGAGAGAAAGGGGTTGAGAAGGAGAGATAGAGGGAGAGAGGAGACAGAGGAGAGGCAGAGAGAGAAAGGGGTTGAGAAGGAGAGAGAGAGGGAGAGAGGAGACAGAGGAGAGGCAGAGAGAGAAATGGGTTGAGAAGGAGAGAGAGAGGGAGAGAGGAGACAGAGGAGAGGCAGAGAGGGGGGTTGAGAAGGAGAGAGAGGGAGGAGAGAGGAGACAGAGGAGAGGCAGAGAGAGAAAGGGGTTGAGAAGGAGAGAGAGAGGAGAGAGATACAGAGGAGAGGCAGAGAGAAAGGGGTTGAGAAGGAGAGAGAGAGAGAGGAGACAGAGGAGAGGCAGAGAGAGAGAGGAGGAGAGAGGGAGAGTGGAGACAGAGGAGAGGCAGAGAGGAAAGGGGTTGAGAAGGAGAGAGAGAGGGAGAGAGGAGACAGAGGAGAGGCAGAGAGAGAAAGGGGTTGAGAAGGAGAGAGAGAGGGAGAGAGGAGACAGAGGAGAGGCAGAGAGAGAAAGGGGTTGAGAAGGAGGAGAGAGAGGGAGAGAGGGAGACAGGGGAGAGGCAGAGAGAGAAAGGGGTTGAGAAGGAGAGAGAGAAGGAGAGAGGAGACAGAGGAGAGGCAGAGAGAGAAAGGGGTTGAGAAGGAGAGAGAGGGAGAGAGATACAGAGGAGAGGCAGAGAGAGAAAGGGAGCGAGAGTGAGGAGAGAGAGGGAGAGAGGAGACAGGGGAGAGGCAGAGAGAGAAAGGGGTTGAGAAGGAGAGAGAGAGGGAGAGAGGATACAGAAGGAGAGGCAGAGAGAGAAAGTGAGCGAGAAGGAGGAGAGAGAGAGGGAGAGAGGGAGACAGGGGAGAGGCAGAGAGAGAAAGGGGTTGAGAAGGAGGAGAGAGGGAGAGAGGAGACAGAGGAGAGGCAGAGAGAGAAAGGGGTTGAGAAGGAGAGAGAGAGGGAGAGAAGAGACAGAGGAGAGGCAGAGAGAGAAAGGGGTTGAGAAGGAGAGAGAGAGGGAGAGAGGAGACAGGGGAGAAGCAGAGAGAAAGGGGTTGAGAAGGAGAGAGAGGGAGAGAGGAGACAGAGGAGAGGCAGAGAGAGAAAGGGGGTTGAGAAGGAGAGAGAGAGGGAGAGAGGAGACAGAGGAGAGGCAGAGAGAGAAAGGGGTTGAGAAGGAGAGAGAGAGGAGAGGAGACAGAGGAGAGGCAGAGGAGAAAGGGGTTGAGAAGGAGAGAGAGGGGAGAGAGGATACAGAGGAGAGGCAGAGAGAGAAAGGGGTTGAGAAGGAGAGAGAGAGGAGAGGAGACAGAGGAGAGGCAGAGAGAGAAAGGGGTTGAGAAGGAGAGAGAGAGGGAGAGAGGATACAGAGGAGAGGCAGAGAGAGAAAGGGGTTGAGAAGGAGAGAGAGAGGAGAGAGGAGACAGAAGAGAGGCAGAGAGAGAAAGGGGTTGAGAAGGAGAGAGAGAGGGAGAGAGGAGACAGAGGAGAGGCAGAGAGAGAAAGGGGTTGAGAAGGAGAGAGAGAGGGAGAGAGGAGACAGGGGAGAAGCAGAGAGAGAAAGGGGTTGAGAAGGAGAGAGAGGGGAGACAGGAGACAGAGGAGAGGCAGAGAGAGAAAGGGGTTGAGAAGGAGAGAGAGAGGGAGAGAGGAGACAGAGGAGAGGCAGAGAGAGAAAGGGGTTGAGAAGGAGAGAGAGAGGGAGAGAGGAGACAGAGGAGAGGCAGAGAGAGAAAGGGGTTGAGAAGGAGAGAGAGAGGGAGAGAGGATACAGAGGAGAGGCAGAGAGAGAAAGGGGTTGAGAAGGAGAGAGAGAGGGAGAGAGGAGACAGAGGAGAGGCAGAGAGAGAAAGGGGTTGAGAAGGAGAGAGAGGGGAGAGAGGATACAGAGGAGAGGCAGAGAGAGAAGGGGGTTGAGAAGGAGAGAGAGGGAGAGAGAGACAGAAGAGAGGCAGAGAGAGAAAGGGGTTGAGAAGGAGAGAGAGAGGGAGAGAGGAGACAGAGGAGAGGCAGAGAGAGAAAGGGGTTGAGAAGGAGAGAGAGAGGGAGAGAGGAGACAGAGGAGAGGCAGAGAGAGAAAGGGGTTGAGAAGGAGAGAGAGAGGGAGAGAGGAGACAGAGGAGAGGCAGCGAGAGAAAGGGAGCGAGAGTGAGGAGAGAGAGAGGGAGAGAGGAGACAGAGGAGAGGCAGAGAGAAAAGGGGTTGAAAGGAGAGAGAGGGAGAGAGGATACAGAGGAGAGGCAGAGAGAGAAAGGGGTTGAGAAGGAGAGAGAGAGGGAGAGGGAGACAGAGGAGAGGCAGAGAGAGAAAGGGGTTGAGAAGGAGAGAGAGAGGGAGAGAGGATACAGAGGAGAGGCAGAGAGAGAAAGGGGTTGAGAAGGAGAGAGAGAGGGAGAGAGGAGACAGAGGAGAGGCAGAGAGAGAAAGGGGTTGAGAAGGAGAGAGAGAGGGAGAGAGGAGGAGAGAGGGAGAGAGAGAAAGGGGTTGAGAAGGAGAGAGAGAGGGAGAGAGGAGACAGAGGAGAGGCAGAGAGAGAAAGGGGTTGAGAAGGAGAGAGAGAGGGAGAGAGGAGACAGAGGAGAGGCAGAGAGAGAAAGGGGTTGAGAAGGAGAGAGAGAGGGAGAGAGGAGACAGGGGAGAGGCAGAGAGAGAAAGGGGTTGAGAAGGAGAGAGAGAGGGAGAGAGGAGACAGAGGAGAGGCAGAGAGAGAAAGGGGTTGAGAAGGAGAGAGAGAGGGAGAGAGGATACAGAGGAGAGGCAGAGAGAGAAAGGGAGCGAGAGTGAGGAGAGAGAGAGGGAGAGAGGAGACAGGGGAGAGGCAGAGAGAGAAAGGGGTTGAGAAGGAGAGAGAGAGGGAGAGAAGATACAGAGGAGAGGCAGAGAGAGAAAGTGAGCGAGAGTGAGGAGAGAGAGAGAGGGAGAGAGGAGACAGGGGAGAGGCAGAGAGAGAAAGGGGTTGAGAAGGAGAGAGAGAGGGAGAGAGGAGACAGAGGAGAGGCAGAGAGAGAAAGGGGTTGAGAAGGAGAGAGAGAGGGAGAGAAGAGACAGAGGAGAGGCAGAGAGATAAAGGGGTTGAGAAGGAGAGAGAGAGGGAGAGAGGAGACAGGGGAGAAGCAGAGAGAGAAAGGGGTTGAGAAGGAGAGAGAGAGGGAGAGAGGAGACAGAGGAGAGGCAGAGAGAGAAAGGGGTTGAGAAGGAGAGAGAGAGGGAGAGAGGAGACAGAGGAGAGGCAGAGAGAGAAAGGGGTTGAGAAGGAGAGAGAGAGGGGAGAGAGGAGACAGAGGAGAGGCAGAGAGAGAAAGGGGTTGAGAAGGAGAGAGAGAGGGAGAGAGGATACAGAGGAGAGGCAGAAGAGGGGGTTGAGAAGGAGAGAGAGAGGGAGAGAGGAGACAGAGGAGAGGCAGAGAGAGAAAGGGGTTGAGAAGGAGAGAGAGAGGAGAGAGGATACAGAGGAGAAGAGAGAGAAAGGGGTTGAGAAGGAGAGAGAGAGGGAGAGAGGAGACAGAAGAGAGGCAGAGAGAGAAAGGGGTTGAGAAGGAGAGAGGGAGAGAGGAGACAGAGGAGAGGCAGAGAGAGAAAGGGGTTGAGAAGGAGAGAGAGAGGGAGAGAGGAGAGAGGAGAGAGCAGCGAGAGAAAGGGAGCGAGAGTGAGGAGAGAGAGAGGGAGAGAGGAGACAGAGGAGAGGCAGAGAGAGAAAGGGGTTGAGAAGGAGAGAGAGAGGGAGAGAGGATACAGAGGAGAGGCAGAGAGAGAAAGGGGTTGAGAAGGAGAGAGAGAGGGAGAGAGGATACAGAGGAGAGGCAGAGAGAGAAAGGGGTTGAGAAGGAGAGAGAGAGGGAGAGAGGAGACAGAGGAGAGGCAGAGAGAGAAAGGGGTTGAGAAGGAGAGAGAGAGGGAGAGAGGAGACAGAGGAGAGGCAGAGAGAGAAATGGGTTGAGAAGGAGAGAGAGAGAGGGAGAGAGGAGACAGAGGAGAGGCAGAGAGAAAGGGAGCGGGGGTGAGGAGAGAGAGGGGAGACAAGAGACAGAGGAGAGGCAGAGAGAGAAAGGGGTTGAGAAGGAGAGAGAGAGGGAGAGAGGAGACAGAGGAGAGGCAGAGAGAGAAAGGGGTTGAGAAGGAGAGAGAGAGGGAGAGAGGAGACAGAGGAGAGGCAGAGGAGAAAGGGGTTGAGAAGGAGAGAGAGAGGGAGAGGGGAGACAGAGGAGAGGCAGAGAGAGAAATGGGTTGATAAGGAGAGAGAGGGAGAGAGGAGACAGAGGAGAGGAGAGAGAGAAAGGGGTTGAGAACAGAGGAGAGGGAGAGAGGAGACAGAGGAGAGGCAGAGAGAGAAAGGGGTTGAGAAGGAGAGAGAGAGGGAGAGAGGAGACAGAAGAGAGGCAGAGAGAGAAAGGGGTTGAGAAGGAGAGAGAGAGGGAGAGAGGAGACAGAGGAGAGGCAGAGCGAGAAAGGGGTTGAGAAGGAGAGAGAGAGGAGAGAGGAGACAGAGGAGAGGCAGAGAAAGAAAGGGGTTGAGAACGAGAGAGAGAGGGAGAGAGGAGACAGAGGAGAGGCAGAGAGAGAAAGGGGTTGAGAAGGAGAGAGAGAGGGAGAGAGGAGACAGAGGAGAGGCAGAGAGAGAAAGGGGTTGAGAAGGAGAGAGAGAGGAGAGAGGAGACAGGGGAGAGGCAGAGAGAGAAAGGGGTTGAGAAGGAGAGAGGGAGGGAGAGGGAGACAGAGGAGAGGCATAGAGAGAAAGGGGTTGAGAAGGAGAGAGAGAGGGAGAGAGGAGACAGAGGAGAGGCAGAGAGAGAAAGGGAGCGAGAGTGAGGAGAGAGAGAGGGAGAGAGGAGACAGAGGAGAGGCAGAGAGAGAAAGGGGTTGAGAAGGAGAGAGAGAGGGAGAGAGGATACAGAGGAGAGGCAGAGAGAGAAAGGGAGCGAGAGTGAGGAGAGAGGGAGAGAGGATACAGAGGAGAGGCAGAGAGAGAAAGGGAGCGAGAGTGAGGAGAGAGGGAGAGAGGATACAGAGGAGAGGCAGAGAGAGAAAGGGAGCGAGAGTGAGGAGAGAGGGAGAGAGGATACAGAGGAGAGGCAGAGAGAGAAAGGGAGCGAGAGTGAGGAGAGAGGAGAGAGGATACAGAGGAGAGGCAGAGAGAGAAAGGGAGCGAGAGTGAGGAGAGACAGGGACAAAGGAGACTGGGACATATCAGGCACAGAGATGCTTCCTCTCCTTCCTTTACACTGGAAAAATGTGGCCTTTAATAAAGTAATTTCAATAACTTTTAATACAGTTTATATGACTGAGACAAGCAACATCCTTTTTTTTATATATATAAAATAAATAATTAGCCTACTCTGCTGACACTGACAAACAGATCTGTAAAAATGACCTTGAATGAAACCATCTACAAAAACGGGAGACACAAATTGTACAATTCATCTATCTGTAATGGGTGCGTGTTGGTGGCAGGGAAGTCAGGCGCAGGAGAACGAACTTGGTATAAACGGAGTCGTTTAATAAAAGTTAACAAAACTCCAAAAAACAAAATATATGAAATAATCAAAGTGGGTACAAAACCCGTCGCTCACCAACACATA
Source organism: Oncorhynchus masou masou (assembly GCF_036934945.1). Classification (NCBI taxonomy): domain Eukaryota; kingdom Metazoa; phylum Chordata; class Actinopteri; order Salmoniformes; family Salmonidae; genus Oncorhynchus; species Oncorhynchus masou. Next base: position 10,166,338 of record NC_088229.1, on the reverse strand, counting down.
ACTTTCACAAACATACAATCACCGACAAAGACATGAGGGGAAACAGAGTGCCGCCCAAACAAGGAGAGGGACCAACTTCGGCGGAAGTCGTGACATTAGCCTGGAGGAGGGAATTATTGTCCCCCCCAAAAAACATTCCAGCGGTACTGATCTGATGATGAAGACAGTGAACCGGGATGCTCTTGGCTGGTGCTAATAAGATCACCGGGATGCTCTCGGCTGGTGCTAATAAGATTACCGAGATGCTCTCGGCTGGTGCTAATAAGATTAACGGGATGCTCTCGGCTGGTGCTAATAAGATCACTGGGATGCTCTCAGCTGGTGCTAATAAGATCACTGGGATGCTCTCAGCTGGTGCTCACAAGATCACCGGGATGCTCTCGGCTGGTGCTAATAAGATCACCGGGATGCTCTCGGCTGGTGCTAATAAGATCACTGGGATGCTCTCAGCTGGAGCGAATAAGATCACCGGGATGCTCTCAGCTGGTGGTAATTAAATCACTGGGATGCTCTTGGCTGGTGCTAATAAGATTACCGGGATGCTCTCAGCTGGTGCTCACAAGATCACCGGGATGCTCTCGGCTGGTGCTAATAAGATCACTGAGATGCTTTCCGTTGGTGCTAATAAGATCACTGGGATGCTCTCGGCTGTTGCTAATAAGATCACCGGGATGCTCTCAGCTGGTGGTAATTAAATCACTGGGATGCTCTCGGCTGGTGCTAATAAGATCCCCGGGATGCTCTCAGCTGGTGCTAATAAGATCACCGGTATGCTCTCGGCTGGTGCTAATAAGATCACCGGGATGCTCTCGGCTGCTCTCCGTTGGTGGTAATTAGATCACCGGGATGCTCTCAGCTGGTGGTAATTAAATCACTGGGATGCTCTTGGCTGGTGCTAATAAGATTACCGGGATGCTCTCAGCTGGTGCTCACAAGATCACCGGGATGCTCTCGGCTGGTGCTAATAAGATCACTGAGATGCTTTCGGCTGGTGCTAATAAGATCACCGGGATGCTCTCGGCTGGTGCTAATAAGATCCCCGGGATGCTCTCAGCTGGTGCTAATAAGATCACCGGTATGCTCTCGGCTGGTGCTAATAAGATCACCGGGATGCTCTCGGCTGCTCTCCGTTGGTGGTAATTAGATCACCGGGATGCTCTCAGCTGGTGGTAATTAAATCACTGGGATGCTCTTGGCTGGTGCTAATAAGATTACCGGGATGCTCTCAGCTGGTGCTCACAAGATCAATGATTCACTGAGATGATGCTAATAAGATCACTGGGATGCTCTCGGCTGGTGCTAATAAGATCACCGGGATGCTCTCAGCTGGTGGTAATTAAATCACTGGGATGCTCTTGGCTGGTGCTAATGGGGGCGGCAGGGTAGCCTAGTGGTTAGAGTGTTGGACTAGTAACCGGAAGGTTGCGAGTTCAAACCCCCAAGCTGACAAGGTACAAATCTGTCGTTCTGCACCTGAACAGGCAGTTAACCCACTGTTCCCAGGCCGTCATTGAAAATAAGAATTTGTTCTTAACTGACTTGCCTGGTTAAATAAAGGTAAAATAAATAAAAAATAAAAAAATAATAATAAGTGATGTGATGCTTTCGGCTGGTGCTAATAAGATCACTGGGATGCTCTCGGCTGGTGCTAATAAGATCACATGGATGCTCTCCGCTGGTGTTAATAAGATCAATAAGATACGCCACTGTTCGCTCAACTGGGAGTTGAGAATTAGAGACAAATTAGTTTATCTTTGTCTTCTCTTGCCAGCAGTAGCCATTTGCTTTCTAAACTATGTTTTTCCTACGGTTGTATTTTGAAATATTTTGATAGGCCCAGGCCTATTTAACTGCTTCTCACTGACCACGGCAACTCAACAAATCAGCTATTTGTTTGGCTATTTACCACATACACTGTCCAAATGACACGGTTAAAACAATCCAGAGCAAATTTTTTAAAGAAGCTAATGATCCTTTGGAACCAAATCATACTCCCTAGAGTAGTATTATTGAATGATTGTATTCATTTCTTTATAGGCACAAGTAATTATATAGCACATTTTGGCCAATTTAAATCCATCTACTTTCGGGGAATCTTATCTTCCCGTAGCCTATTGGACACGCCGCCTATGATGACATCAATGTGAAAGTAACCAATGCACAAAACAGCTGGCCGTGAGGCCCACAAGGCCAAGTTCAAATGCCGACCTCAAATTCAAAGCAATCAGCGCACTGCCATAAATGGCTGACCGGCACGTCTCTGCTCGCTGATGAGAAAAAGGCCTGCAGGTTGGCAGCTCCTCTCCTTAAGCCAGCCATCCAATACACTAAACAGACGGGATTGTAATGATTTTAGTCTACTTTTTTAAAAATCATCGAGCTAGGGTATGGCGACTACCCTGTCCTACCCAACTGATGCCCCTGGAAGTAAGTAAATATGAGAAAAATTTGTGATGAAGGCTAGAAAAGTAGGCGAGAGGGAGAGAGAGTAGGGTTGGGCACTATCCAGTTATCCATACCTTCGTACCGTGCCTGTGCCATGCGGAGGTATACAGTATTATCGGCGGTGCACAGATTGGGCTCTATTTATTCCCAAATGTATAACAAAAAGCTACAAGATGTCAGTTACCAGAATACTAATAAAAATCAAACAAATACTAAGGATGCGAACATGAACTATGAGGACAGACAGACAACCCAGCTCAAAGGTATGCAAGTATCTTAAACCACTACTCACAGTTTGCTGTATGCACAAAACAAATATTAGACAGCAGGGACCTTCATCTAGGAAGGGATTGTCTCTGCTGTTACCATCTTGGAAGCTAGACACATTTATTAAGTTAGTCAAATGTAGATGGAGTAGGACATTTGTCAGATCTTGGAGAGATAACTTAACAGTTATGAGATATGTATCTGGCAACATTGGTAGTAAATTTCATCACCTCACAAAGTTCCCCTTTTGCTCTTTATGCTTCTTTGTAAACACACATACTGACTGACTCAATCAGCTGTTTTGGGGAACTACCGGTAAGCTTCATAAGAAGGCAATCTGCTTTATCTGTTAACCTAGTCTACAAGTAAAAAATACAACTGCTGGTATTTATTAAAAACATACAAATATTCCAATTTAATTAAAAAATATATATAATTGTTAACACTATTGACTTATTGAAAATCATACCGTGGGTAACTCAAAATACCCGGGTATACGATATATGATATACTGCCTCCACCATGAGAGAAAGTAATAAAAAATGTACATAAGCACCACAATGGAGTACATTAGCCTGTATAATAAAACATACTGCTCAGACCTCAAACTGTAGCGCATCAGCTTCCATTATACCCCATTTCAAGGTCTAGTCATCTCATAAGAGGGGACCATTCTCCCTGGAGAAAATGTATTGGATTTACCAACCGAGCAACCGGATTGAATGATTTGAAATGAGGTTTACAGTTCACAATTATTACATCTACGTGTCAGCCCCTCTGAATATAACCTGCCCATGTCGGCAGATTTAGCTGCGAAAATACCAAATTCCCACCCATCACCAATTTGCAAGCTGTCATGCTCATTGACATCTGAAATACAACAAATCCTCATCCCCCTTACCTCAAGCTTTGGCTTCAATGTTTATTTTATTTTACATGGTTAAGAACTAATTCTTATTTTTAATGATGGACTAGGAACAGTGGGTTAACTGCCTTGTTCAGGGATAGAACGACAGATTTCTACCTTGTCAGCTCAGGGATTCAATCTTGCAACCTTTCGGTTACTAGTCCAACACTCTAACCACTAGGCTACCCTGCCGCCCCAATGTATGGGTAGTTGCCTTTATCGAAAAACCTTTTTCGTATGTCTTTTACACAAATGGTCTACATCTGAAAGAAGAAAATAATGTCTAGATAACTTACACTGTGTTCCCATTATCCAAAGAATTTAAAAAGAGAACGACTGAATGGAGAAAAGCAACACATTTGGCCAAGAGTGAAATAGCACCGTATGTTGGCCTCTTTTTTTTTCAACCACGGAAGAATATTAATGATCAAAGTGTTATTTATTCTGACAATAGAACATTTCATATGCCTACAATTACTTTTTCCCGGGAACAGAAGAAAAAGACCTACTTGGAGGTATTTCCACACTAAGCTACTTCAGTAAAAACTGAATGACAGATGTGTTCTGCAGAGGAAAAGCATCAGCCTTTGTACTGTAAGTTATATTCATAATGGCTTCAATAGACATGCAGGTTTACTTCCGGTGAGTCATTTTGATATGGCCTGTCTTTACGGTTACTGAAGTTGAATGCGTCATGACAAGGTGTGATTAGAAGCAGAATACATGTTACTGTGACATTTTGTCACACCCTGACCGGAGATTGCTTTGTATGTATGGTCAGGGTGTGATATGGGTGGATATTCTATGTTTTGTTCTATGTTTGTATTTCTATGTGTTTGGCCTGGTATGGTTCCCAATCAGAGGCAGCTGTCAATCGTTGTCTCTGATTGAGAACTATACTTAGGTAGCCTGTTCCCACCTGGTGTTTGTGGGTAGTTGTTTTCTGTTTTGTGTCTGCACCAGCCAGAACTGTTTTGGTCGTTCTCTTTGTTATTGCTGTGTTCATTAAAAAAATATGGACACATACCACCCTGCACCTTGGTCCTCTCCTTCCAACAGCCGTTACACAATTTCCAATTAGCATATAGTAAAATGTTCATGGATGGCAAACTCAAGGTTCGCTCAGAACACAGAGACTCCATTGCTCTAATAATGTTGTGCAGTCTTGTCATCAATTAAAGATTAGCAAAAGCCTAGCGGGCCAAAAACCGGAAGGTTGCTGGTTCGAAACTCAGAGTCGACTAGGTGAAAAATCTGTCGATGTGCCCTTGAGCAAGGCACTTAACCCGAATTACTCCTGTAAGTCACTCTGGAGCAGAGTGTTCTACTAAACGACTAAACTGTAAAAGTAAGTGCAGTGGCTTGTATTCATGGATGCCAAGGGAAACCAGGCTTCCCCCCCAAAAACATAAAATATTTTTATTTTGTATTTTTTTTAATTGATCTGTTATTTTACCAGGTAAATTGACTGAGAACACATTCTCATTTGCAGCAACTACCTGGGGAATAGTTACAGGGGAGAGGAGGGGGATGAATGAGCCAATTGTAAACTGGGGATTATTAGGTGACCGTGATGGTTTGAGGGCCAGATTGGGAATTTAGCCAGGACACCGAGGTTAACACCCCTACTCTTACGATAAGTGCCATGGGATCTTTAATGACCTCAGAGAGTCAGGACACCCGTTTAACGTCCCATCCGAAAGACGGCACCCTACACAGGGCAGTGTCCCCAATCACTGCCCTGGGGCATTGGGATATTTTTTAGACCAGAGGAAAGAGTGCCTCCTACTGGCCCTACAACACCACATCCAGCAGCATCTGGTCTCCCATCCAGGAACTGACCAGGACCAACCCTGCTTAGCTTCAGAAGCAAGCCAGCAGTGGTTAGTCTCTCTGTGATTCATAATTTTCCCTCAATTCACAAGACGCTGAAGGTATTTCACCAGAGACAGTATCCGAGCGAGTGAAACAGCACGTTTCTGTATGTTTAGGCCATCTATCTGATGTGGTCTAGTCCAAAAGAGTATGACATTGTTGCTGCCTGTAGCATTGAATGCAAGGGAAGCTTGCATTCAATGCTAAACACCTTCGCCCACTTTGAGGATAACACAGTGCCAACGATGCTGCCCGCTACCAAGGACTGTGGGCTCCTCTTCTCCGTGGCTGACGTGAATAAGATATTTAAGCATGTTAACCCTTGCAAGCCTGCCGGCCAAGATGGAATCCCTAGCCGCGATTTCAGAGCATGCGCAGACCAGCTGGCTGGAGTGTTTACAGACATGCTCCCCACATGCTTCAAGATGGCCACCATTGTTCCTGACTAGTCAAGGATCATATCACCTCTACCTTAAGCGACACCCTAGACCCACTTCAATTTGCTTACCGCCCCAGTAGATCCACAGACGATGCAATTGCCATCACACTGCCCTATCCCATCTGGACAAGAGGAATACCTACAGTATGTAAGAATGCTGTTCACTGACTATAGCTCAACATTCAACACCATAGTACCCTCCAAGCTGCCCTGGGTCTGAACTCTGTCCTGTGCGATTGGGTCCTGGACTTCCTGACGGGCCGCCCCCAGGTGGTGAAGGTAGAAAACAACACCTCCACTTCGCTGATCCTTAACACTAGGGCCCCACAGGGGTGTGCTGAGCCCCCCCCCCTGTACTCCCTGTTAACCCATGACTGCGTGGCCATGCATACAACTGTAGTAGGCTTGATTACCAGCAATGACGAGACAGCCTACAGGGAGGAGGTGAGGGCTCTGGGATTGTGGTGCCAGAAAAATACCCTCTCACTCAACGTCAATAAAACAAAGGAGCTGATCGTGGACTTCAGGAAACAGCAGAGGGAGCTCCCCCCTACCCACATCGACGGGGCAGAATTGGAGAAGGTGGAAAGCTTTAAGTTCCTTGGCGTACACATCACGGACAAACTGAAATGGTCCACCCACACAAACAGTGTGGTGAAGAAGGCACCACATCGCCTCTTCAACCTCAGGAGGCAAACTACTTGCCCTCCAGGACAACAACCACCCGAGCCACTTCCTGTTCACCCCGCTATCATCCAGCAGGCGAGGTCAGTACAGGTGCATCAAAGCTGGCACCGAGAGACTGAAAAACAGTTTCTATCTCAAGGCCATCAGACAGTTAAATAGCCATCACTAGCACATTAGAGGCTGCTGCCTGTAAACATAGACTTGAAATCACTGGCCACTTTAATAATGGAACACTAGAACACTTTAATAATGTTTACATACAGTTGAAGTCAGAAATTTACGTACACTTAGGTTGGAGTCATTAAAACCTAACATCTGCTTAACACGTGTATGTGACGAAAACAATTTGATTTGAATGTCAAGAGTTTTAGTTTATTAGAAATAAATTAAACATGCAAAGTCAAAAAGTATTCCACCATTTTATTATGGTAAGCCTAAATGAGTTCAGGAGTAGAAATGATCTTAAATCAAATACATTTATTTAAAAATAAATAAAATAGATACATTTAATGGCTACCTTTATTCTGTACACCACACATGCAATTATCTATAAGGTCTCTCAGTCGAGCAGTGAATTTCAAACATAGATTCAACCACAAAGACCAGGGAGGTTTTCCAACCTGTACAGAATACAAATACTACAACTCATGCAGCATCCTATTTCCATTTCTTTTTAAACCTTTATTTAACTAGGCAAGTGTAACGGTTTTCTTCTGGTGAAAGAGAGGCGGACCAAAATGCAGCATGGTTAATTTTGTACATCTTTAATAAAGATTAAAATACAACATTCTACAAAACAAGAATCTGGTGCAGAGAACACAGAGACAGGAACAATCACCCACAAAACCCAACACAAAACAGGCTACCTAAATATGGTTCCCAATCAGAAACAATGACTAACACCTGCCTCTGATTGAGAACCATATCAGGCCAAACATAGAAATAGACAAACCAGACACACAACATAGGAATGCCCACCCAGCTCACATCCTGACCAACACTACAACAAGGAAAACACACAAGAACGATGGTCAGAACGTGACAGCAAGTCAATTAAGAACAAGTTCTTATTGACAATGACGGCATACCAAGAGGCAAAAGTCTCCTGCGTAGAAGGGTGCTGGGATTAAAAAAATTGAAGTAAGACAAAACACATTAAAAGTGTAACGGTTTTCTTCTGTAAGACATCATTATAAGAGAGACACCACAACACTACATACAGAGAGACCTAAGACAACAACACAACATGGCAGCAACACATGACAACAAAGCATGGTGGATACACAACATGTCAACAACACAGTAGGACACAACATGGCAGCAACAAATGACAACAAAGCATGGTGGATACACAACATGACAACAACACAGTAGCGACACAACATGGCAGCAACACATGACAACACAGCATGGTGGATACACAACATGACAACAACACAGTAGCGACACAACATGGCAGCAACACATGACAACAAAGCATGGTGGATACACAACATGACAACAACACAGTAGCGACACAACATGGCAGCAACACATGACAACAAAGCATGGTGGATACACAACATGACAACAACACAGTAGGACACAACATGGCAGCAACACATGACAACAAAGCATGGTGGATACACAACATGACAACAACACAGTAGGACACAACATGGCAGCAACACATGACAACAAAGCATGGTGGATACACAACATGACAACAACACAGTAGCGGGGACACAACATGGCAGCAACACATGACAACAAAGCATGGTGGATACACAACATGACAACAACACAGTAGCGACACAACATGGCAGCAACACATGACAACAAAGCATGGTGGATACACAACATGACAACAACACAGTAGGACACAACATGGCAGCAACACATGACAACAAAGCATGGTGGATACACAACATGACAACAACACAGTAGGACACAACATGGCAGCAACACATGATAACACAGCATGGTGGAAACACAACATGACAACAACACAGTAGCGACACAACATGGCAGCAAAACATGACAACAAAGCATGGTGGATACACAACATGACAACAACACAGTAGCGACACATGGCAGCAGCACAAACATGGTACAAACATTGTTAGGCACAGACAACAGCACAAAGGGCAAAAAGGTAGACAACAATAAATTATGTTTCTTATACACATTTATGTTTCTTATAAAAACAAGAAATGACAAAGTGAGTCCTTCCTTACCTCTTAGCCAAGAGAGACTGGCACAATAGTATTAATATTAGCCCTCTGATTACAATGAAAAGCAAGACATACCGCTTTGCAGAATTTGACCATATAACTGGACAATAATCAAGATAAGATTAAACTAGAGCAGGACTTGCTTTGTGGAGTGTGGTGTCAAAAAACTCTTTATTACGGACAGCCCTCTCAGCCCTCTACAACCACTGAATCTATATGTTTTGACCATGACAGTTTACAACCTAAGGTAATGCCAATTAATTTAGTCTCCCAAACTTGTTCAAAAGCCAAACCATTCATTACTAGATTTAACTGAGGTCTAGAACTTACAGAATGATTTGTACCAAATACAATGCCCATAGTTTTAAAGATGTTCAGGACCAGTTTATTAATGGCCACCCATTCCAAAACAGATTGGCACTCTTTGTTAAGGGTTTCAGTGACTTCATTATCTGTGGTTGCTGATGAATATATGGTTGAATCATCAGCATACATGGACACACAGGTTTTGTTTAATGCCAGTGGCAGGTCATTGGTAAAAATAGGAAAGAGTAGAGGGCCTAGAGAGCTTCCCTGTGGTAGACCACACTTTACATGTTTAACATTATAGAAAAACCATAACACATACATTTTCTAGAAAACAGGTTATGGTCAATAATATCAAAGGCTGCAATGAAATCTAACAGTACAGCTCCCACGATCTTCTTATCATCAATTTCTGTCAACCAATCATTAGTCATTTCTGTCAGTGCAGTAGATGTTGAGTGCCTTTCTCTATAAGGATGCTGAAAGTCTGTTGATAATTGGTTTGCAGAGCAATAGAATTGTATTTGGTCAAACACAATTTCTTCCAACAGTTTGCTAAGAGCTGGTAACAAGCTGATAGGTCTGCTGTTAGAACCAGTAATGGCTGCTTTACCACTCTTGGGTATGAGAATGACTTTGGCTTCCCTCCAGGCCTGAGGAAAAAGACGTTCCACTAGGCTTATAGATAAAATATATGACAGGTGGGAGTGGCTATAGATTCAGCTACCATCTTCAGTAGCTTTCCATCTAAGTTGTCAATGCAATGAGGTTTGTCATTATTGATCGATAACAATGTTTCCACTTCTCCCAAACTAACTTCACAAAATTGAAACTTGCAATGCTTTTATTTCATTATATAAAAAAATGTATGCATGAGTACTATGGCTCACTGTTTGTTGTTAGCATTTCCCGCCTAAGTTTGCCCACTTTGCCAATTAAGTAATCATTAAAATAATTGGCAACATCGAATGGTTTTGTGATGAACAAGCCATCTGATTGAATGAAAAATGAATTTGAATTTGTCTTTCTGACCATAATTTAAAGTACTTTGTTCCATCATTTGTTATATCACTGATCTGGCTACACACAATACCCCATAATGACATCACAATACCCCATAATGACAAAGCAAAAGCAGGTTTTTAGAAATGTTTGCTTATTTTATTAAACATAAAAAACAGAAATACCTCCTTTACACAAGTATTCAGATGCGTTGCTATGAGGCTCGAAATTGAGCTCAGGTGCATCCTGTTTCCATTGATCATCCTTGAGATGTTTCTCCAACCTGTTGTAAATGCAATTGATCGGACATGATTTGGAAAGGCACTCAACTGACTATATACAGCCCCGCAGTTGAAGGGAAAAGGGGGATACCTCGTCAGTTGCACAACTGAATGCCTTTAACTGAAATGTATCTTTCGCATTAAACCCAACCCCTCTGAATCAGAGAGGTGCGGGGGGCTGCCTTAATCAACATCCACGTCTCCGGCGCCCGGGGAACAGCGACAGTGCATGTCAGAGAAAAAAAAACAAGCCATGAGGTCAAAGGAATTGCCCGTAGAGCTCCGAGACAGGATTCTGTCGAGCCACAGATCCGGGGGAGGGAACCAAAAAATGTCTGCAGCATTAAAAGTCCCCTAAAACACAGTGGCCTCCATAGTTCTTAAATGGAAGAAGTTTGGAACCACCTTTCTAGAGCTGGCCACCTGGCCAAACTGAACAATCAGGGGAGAAAGGCCATGGTCAGGGAGATGACCAAGAACTCGATGGTCACTCTAACAGAGCTCAAAAGTTCCTCTGTGGAGATGGGAGAACCTTAAAGAAGGACAACCATCTCTGCAGTACTCCACCAATCATTTACGGTAGAGTAGACAGACGGAAGCCACTCATCAGTAAAAGTCACATGACAGCCTGCTTGGAGTTTGCCAAAAGCACCTTAAGACTCCCAGACCATGAGAAACAAGATTCTCTGGTCTGATAAAACCAAGGTGAACTCTTTGGCCTGCCAAGTGTCACATCTGGAAGAAACCTGGCACCACCTCTACGGTGAAGCATGGTGGTGGCAGCATCATGCTGTGGGGATGTTTTTCAGTGGCAGGGACTGGGAGACTTGTCAAGATCTAAGGAAAGATGAATGGAGAAAAGTACAGAGAGATCCTTCAAGAAAATCTGCTCCAGAGCTCCATAACCCTTAAGCACACAGCCAAGACAACGCAGGAGTGGCTTCGGGACAAGTCTCTGAATGTCTTAGAGTGAACACTGAAAATACCTGTGCTCAAGGCTGCAAGGTGCTTCAACAAAGTACTGAGTAAAGGGTCTGAATACTTATGCAAATGTCATATTTTAGTTTTAAATATTTAATAAACCTGCAAACATTTCTAACAACCTGCTTTTAATTTGTAATTAAATATTGTGTGTAGAATGATTGGGGGGATATTCAATACATTTCAAATAAGGCTGTAATGTAAAATCATTTTGAAAAATTCAAGAGGTCTGAATACTTTCTGAATGCACCGTGATTTCTCAATTTGCAGTAAGTTAGATGTGCAGCCAAACTTATTAGCCACTCCTTTTTCCTAATCTCTTTCAACCATACAGTTTTTCAATTCCTCATCAATCCATGGAGCCTTAACAGTTCTAACATTCAGTTTCTTAACAGGTGCATGTTTATCACTAATTGGAAGAAGCAATTTCATAAATTCATCATGTGCAGTGTATGGATGCTCGTCATTATTCAAATCAGACCCCCAAATATGTTTAACATCATTCACATGAGAGTCGCAGCAAACTCTTTTGTATTATCTCTTATACACTATTTTAGGCCCAGCTTTTGGAACTTTGGCTTTCCTGGATATAACCACTATAATGTGATCACTGTATCCAATGGGTATGGATATAGCTTTAGAACAAAGTTCTACAGTATTAGTAAACATGTGATCAATACATGTGGATGATCTTGTTCCTGTAGTGTTTGTAAACACCCTGGTAGGTTGATTAATAACCTGAACCAGATTACAGGCACTGGTTACAGTGAGAAGGTTACTTTGAGCTGGTAGATTGATGAAAACCAGTCAATATTCAGGTCCCCAAGAAGGTAGACCTCATTGTTTACATCAAATACACTACCAAGCATTTCACAAATATTATTTAGATACTGATACTGACACACTTGGTGGCCTATAACAACACCCCAAAAGAAAAGGCTTTAGACGTGCCAGGTGAACCTGCAACCACAACCCTTCAATAAATCTTGACATAAGATTACAGGGATATGGTTCTGAATATATACAAAAACACCTCCCCCATAAGCATTCCTGTCTCTTCTGTAGATGTTATATTCTTTTATTGCTACTGCTGTATCATCAAATTAATTATCCAAGTGTGTCTCAGAAATGTCTAATATATGAATGTCGTCTGATAGCAAGTTATTGATTTCATAAACTATATTTCTAAGGCTACATACAGTTGAAATCGGAAATGTACATGAACATTAGCCAAATACATTTAAATTTGGTTTTTCACAATTCCTGACAATTAATCCTCGATATTGAGAAAAATGGAGCCTAGTCCTAAGCAGTTAGCCAAATACGTTTATAATAATAATATATCCCATTTTAGCAGACGCTTTTATCCAAAGTTCTTCCACAATTTCTGGGGAATCGAACCCACGGCAATGAATCCACACAGGACCCCTCTTTACAATTTCTGGCAATGAATCTGAGTAAAAATTCCCTGTCTTAGGTCAGTTAGGATCACCACTTTATTTTAAGAATATGAAATGTCAGAATAATAGTAGAGAGAATTGTTGAGTTCAGCTTTAATTTCTTTCGTCACATTCTCTGTGGGTCAGAAGTTTACATACACTCAATTAGTATGTGGTAGCATTGTTTTTAAATTGTTTAACTTGGGTCAAATGTTTCGGGTAGCCTTCCAAAACCTACCCACAATAAGTTGGGTGAATTTTGTCCAATTCCTCCTGACAGAGCTGGTGTAACTGAGTCAGGTTTGTAGGCCTCCTTGATGGCACACACTTTTTCAGTTCTGCTCACACATTTTCTATAGGATTGAGGTCAGGGCTTTGTGATGGCCACTCCAATACCTTGACTTTGTTGTCCTTAGGCCATTTTGCCACAACTTTGAAAGTGTGCTTGAGGTCATTGTCCATTTGGAAGACCCATTTGCAACCAAGTTTTAACTTCCTGACTGATGTCTTGAGATGTTGCTTCAATATATCCACATCATTTTCCTACCTCATGATGCCATCTATTTTGTGAAGTGCACCAGTCCCTCCTGCAGCAAGCACCCCCATAACATGATGCTGCCACCCCAGTGCTTCACCATTGGGATGGTGTTCTTCGGCCTGCAAGCCTCCCCCTTTTTCCCTCCAAACATAACGATGGTCATTATAGACAAACAGTTCTATTTTTGTTTCATCAGACCAGAGGACATTTCTCCAAAAACAATATTTGTCCCCATGTGCAGTTGCAGACCGTAGTATGTCTTTTTTATGGCTGTTTTGGAGCAGTGGCTTCTTCCTTGCTGAGAGGCCTTTCAGGTTATGATGATATGGGACTTTTTTTACTGTGGATATAGATTCTTATGTATCTGTGTCCTTAAGCATCTTCACAAGATCCTTTGCTGTTGTTCTGGGGCTGATTTGCACTTTCGCACCAAAAGTACGTTAATCTCTAGGAGACAGAACATGTCTCCTTCCTGAGCGGTATGATGGCTGAGTGGTCCCATGGTGTTTATATTTGCGTAATATTGTTTGTACAGATGAACGTGGTACCTTCATTGCTCCCAAGGATGAACCAGACTTGTGGAGGTCTCAAATGTTTTTCGGAGGTCTTGGCGGATTTCTTTTGCATTTCCATGATGTCAAGCAAAGAGGCACTGAGTTTGAAGGTAGGCCTTGAAATACATCCACAGGTACACCTCCAATTGACTCAAATGATGTCAATTCGCCTATCAGAAGCTTCTAAAGCCATGACATTATTTTCTACAATTTTCCAAACTTAGTGTTTGTAAACGTCTGACAACTGGAATTATGATACAGTGAGTTAGAAGTGAAATAATCTGTCTGTAAACAATTGTTGGAAAAATGACTTGTGTCATGCACAAAGTAGATGTCCTAACTGACATTCCAAAACTGTAGTTTGTTAACAAGAAACTTGTGGTGTGGTTGAAATTAGTTTTAATGACTCCAACCTAAGTGTATGTAAACTTCCGACTTCAACTGTATATTATTATGGGCTGTTTTCAGCCCTCTCAGAGACAGACATAATATGGAAAAAAGAAAACAAATCAAGAGTAAAAAATATAGTCATCAGTCGATTAATCAGTTGATGTGTTTGTGTGT
>NC_088229.1:10139110-10151740 GCF_036934945.1 Oncorhynchus masou masou | reverse complement strand
ATCCACAACCATGTTGTTCCTCCTTTTGTTCTGATTTTTCCGTCATTGTTATCATGGATTCATCTTGCAATTCTCCTGTTTAACTCATTGAGCTGACCCTGGGAGAACTGCAAACTGTTCTTCAGGTCCTGGACCTCTCTGGTCAGGTCATCCATTCTTTTATTAGTTGACTCCACCAGTATTTTGACAAAACTCTTGAAGCTGTTTTCTTGTTGTTGTAACAACTGCTTGTGGAACTATTTTTGTTCGTTTAAAATATCCTTCACCGGTGATAGAGAGACACCACTGTCCTCAACGGTACTCCCACTGACGTTGGTCTTTGTCATGGTAGCTATGTAGGTTACGTTGTTACTCCTCACAGTTCCAGACAGGGCACGTCGCAGGGCAGATTGAAAACAACAACAATAAACAGCAGAGATCTAGACAGTCACAAGCCGGGACAATCCGCAGTCCTAGCCACAATGGTTAATCGTGTTGCAGGCTGTGTTCAAGCCCTTTAAGGAAACCCCAGCTAGCTTGATAGGCAGCTAGCTAGCAGCTAGCCTTGGTCGGCAGGATCACTGGACAGAGAGCAGCGGTCCAAGCAACTGATGCCAACCACGTGGAGGGATCCAAACTCAAAAGTTAGCTCACTAGTAACCAAACATATTCAATAGACTTTCAAAACCTTCCAAAACAACAAACCAGGCTCTCCCTCCTTCCACGTATGGGGTATTGTGTGTAGGTGATAAAAAATAATAATATTGAATCAATTTTGAATTCAGGCTGTAACACAACAAAAGGTGAATTATGTCAAGGGGTATGAATACTTTCTGAAGGCACTGTACACTATACAGCATGTGCTTGGGCACCATCTTGACATTTCTGATCTGCTTGCCTCAATAAATTCATGCTAGAAAATTGGACACCAGGATTTGTATCTAGTCTCTTAATAATTGCATAACGGTGCAAGTTAGACACACGTTCATTATAGTCATACTAAGTGGTGAGGCAATGCTTGTTACCTTGACTACATCCTCTAGACTCACGTGGCCAGTTGCATTTAGTCACATAATATTGGAGTGAGATTAATAAATATGGTTTATCATATTCAACATCATTTCTACATAATGGTTGGATAACTTCCATCCAACTATACATAGTGACCCGTCATCTTCAGACGATGGGGATTTCCACCAAACTACACTCTTGCTGGAAGACCGACTTGCGGCCAAGAGTCAGCCTCCTGGTAAAACACTATTTTCATGTCATCTGACCATAACACTGCTTCCAAACAAAGTGCTAATGCTGTTTTTCAAACTCAGTCGGTGCTGTGGCCAGACTGCATGGCTGTGAGGGCCCAGTCGGTGCTGTGGTCAGACTGCATGGCTGTGAGAGCCCAGTCGGTGCTGTGGTCAGACTAGATGGGTGTGAGAGCCCAGTCGGTGCTGTGGTCAGACTAGATGGGTGTGAGAGCCCAGTCGGTGCTGTGGTCAGACTGCATGGGTGTGAGAGCCCAGTCGGTGCTGTGGTCAGACTGCATGGCTGTGAGAGCCCAGTCGGTGCTGTGGTCAGACTAGATGGCTGTGAGAGCCCAGTCGGTGCTGTGGTCAGACTAGATGGGTGTGAGAGCCCAGTCGGTGCTGTGGTCAGACTAGATGGGTGTGAGAGCCCAGTCGGTGCTGTGGTCAGACTAGATGGGTGTGGGAGCCCAGTCGGTGCTGTGGTCAGACTGCATGGGTGTGAGAGCCCAGTCGGTGCTGTGGTCAGACTCGATGGGTGTGAGAGCCCAGTCGGTGCTGTGGTCAGACTGCATGGGTGTGAGAGCCCAGTCGGTGCTGTGGTCAGACTGCATGGCTGTGAGGGCCCAGTCGGTGCTGTGGTCAGACTAGATGGGTGTGAGAGCCCAGTCGGTGCTGTGGTCAGACTAGATGGGTGTGAGAGCCCAGTCGGTGCTGTGGTCAGACTAGATGGGTGTGAGAGCCCAGCCGGTGCTGTGGTCAGACTAGATGGGTGTGAGAGCCCAGTCGGTGCTGTGGTCAGACTAGATGGGTGTGAGAGCCCAGTCGGTGCTGTGGTCAGACTGCATGGCTGTGAGAGCCCAGCAGGCGCTGTAACGGTTTGGTTCAAATGTAAGCAATAGGGTCTTGACTTCAACATTAAGGTGTCACTTTTAATAACACCGCAACCCACAATGGAGTCCAGGTGAAGAGCTATTTTTCCAGAGAAGAGCCGTCGACACAGTCAGTCACCTCGAACCCCAACTGATCTGACTGTGTTAAAAAAAATAATAATATTCAACTAGACTTACAACTCATGTTGAAAAAGCATTCCATTTAAAGTATCTGTTCTCAATACTATGATTGTTAGACAAAAGTTAGACAAAGCCTGATTGCTCAAAGTACAGAGGTCTACACAGCTATGGTTTTAGTTTTTATTGAAGACAAAACCGTAAAAAGCCCTAAAAAAATCCCTGACACAGAGCTAAGGTTTTCTGTTTGGTCTGCATGCACTGCATGACTCAATCAGGTTCCGCCCGGGCACCTCCCATTGCACTAGCAACAAGGACACACCGATATTTAATCAAATTAGCAGGGCTATAACTGCTGTGTCTGCAAGGTCTCCTCGTCCACAGGAGGGGGGGAGGGGTGGGGGTGGGGGGGCAATGATGTTGTGGCTGCTAAGTGACTTAAGTGCCAGAAGAGGGCAAAAACACGGCCCATTAATTTTCAAATTAAGTATTCCCTGCAGGCACTGGTTTTGTCCTTAGTCGTAAAGGGATTGACATGGAGGTTATGGTCCCTGTGTTTCTTCTCCAGGCCTTGTCTTATCAACTCCCCTCAGGTTTGATACCAGTGTCTGGGTGTCTCTGCTGCGCTATAGCCAATTAACATGCTGGAGTGATGAGCTGCACCACACATCGCAGAATATGTCTGAGCCTGCCTCTCTGATTGTTCTAATTGCCGGGCGTTCTCATTAACTGAAGTCGATAAGAGTGTTGGTGCAGGATAGCACAGTATGTGTGGATGCATGTTTTTGCTTACGCCGTACAATCAGTGTGGACGAGAAATTATGTGTTTTGAGCGGGACATGCATAAACAAACAGACAGATCTGTATTTTAGTTTGAGTGTTTGCCTTTTCTTATACAATAATGAATGAGGTGTCAGTGGCTCACAAATGGCGATCATTGCCTCTGTCAATGGTTCATTAAACCCCAATAATGACCATTGGTCTTGAGACACGTTCACTGCATCTCATCATCAGTCTTTACATCAAGCATCTGATTCAGCCCGTCTTGTCAGACTCAACCCTCAAACAACCCAAACCAATGACTGATTATCAAACACTGTTAGCATTCATCTATGGCACCTGACAAAGTTAGACACACCCCCCGCCCCACCTCTCCCCCAAAAATGCCATTACAGTAGAGGTTCACTTCTATTATTTAAACCCTACTGACCAGGTTCATCATCTACAAACACTACTGACCAGGTTCAACATCTACAAACACTACTGACCGACTACTGCTGATCTCTATAAGTACCTAGGTGTCTGGCTAGACTGTAAACTCTCCTTCCAGACTCATATCAAACATCTCTAATCGAAAATCAAATCTAGAGTCAGCTTTCTATTCCATAACAAAGCTTCCTTCACTCACGCCGCCAGACTTACCCAAGTAAAACTGACTATCCTACCGATCCTCGACTTCGGCGATGTCATCTACAAAATAGCTTCCAACAGTCTACTCAGCAAACTGGATGC
This sequence comes from Oncorhynchus masou masou, assembly GCF_036934945.1. Classification (NCBI taxonomy): domain Eukaryota; kingdom Metazoa; phylum Chordata; class Actinopteri; order Salmoniformes; family Salmonidae; genus Oncorhynchus; species Oncorhynchus masou. The sequence continues at coordinate 10,147,998 of NC_088229.1, read as the reverse complement.
AGTTTATAACAGTGCCATCCGTTTTGTCACTAAAGCACCTTATACCAACCACCACTGCAACCTGTATGCTCTAGTCGGCTGGCCCTCGCACATATTCGTCGCCAGACCCACTGGCTCCAGGTCATCTACAAGTCCATGCTAGGTAAAGCTCCGCCTTATCTCAGTTCACTGGTCACGATGGCAACACCCACCCGTAGCACGTGCTCCAGCAGGTGTATCTCACTGATCATCCCTAAAGCCAACACCTCATTTGGCCGCCTTTCGTTCCAGTTCTCTGCTGCCTGTGCCTGGAACGAATTGCAAAAATCGCTGAAGTTGGAGACTTTTATCTCCCTCACCAACTTCAAACATCTGCTATCTGAGCAGCTAACCGATCGCTGCAACTGTACATAGTCTATCGGTAAATAGCCCACCCAATTTTACCTACCTCATCCCCATACTGTTTTTATTTATTTACTTTTGTGCTCTTTTGCACACCTATATCTCTACCTGTACTTGACCATCTGATTATTTATCAATCCAGTGGTAATCTGCAAAATTATGATTATTTGCCTACCTCCTCATGCCTTTTGCACACAATGTATATATACATTTACATTTACATTTATTGTTTATTCCATGTGTAACTCTGTGTTGTCTGTTCACACTGCTATGCTTTATATTGGCCAGGTCGCAGTTGCAAATGAGAACTTGTTCTCAACTAGCCTACCTGGTTAAATAAAGGTGAATTAAAATAAAATAAAAAAATAAAATAAAAATGGAGGCCAAAAAAACATTGAAGCTATAGAATTTGTGGGACTTTTTTCTGTTACAATTGACTGGGCACCCCTTGAGATAGGAACCGTACCTTGAAAGGGATGTCTAAGAGACAAGGTACGGTTCCTAAGACACAAGGCACGGTTCCTAATAGACAAGGCACGGTTCCTAAGAGACAAGACACGGTTCCTAAGAGACAAGGTATGGTTCCTAAGAGGCAAGGTACGGTTCCTAGGAGACAAGGTACGGTTCCTAAGAGACAAGGTACGGTTCCTAAGAGACAAGACACGGTTCCTAAGAGACAAGGTACGGTTCCTAAGAGACAAGGTACGGTTCCTAAGAGACAAGGTACGGTTCCTAGGAGACAAGGTACTGTTCCTAAGAGACAAGGTACTGCTCCTAAGAGACAAGGTACTGTTCATAAGAGACAAGGTACGGTTCCTAAGAGACAAGGTACGGTTCCTAAGAGACAAGGTACGGTTCCTAGGAGACAAGGTCCTGTTCCTAAGAGACAAGGTACGGTTCCTAAGAGACAAGGTACGGTTCCTAGGAGACAAGGTACTGTTCCTAAGAGACAAGGTACTGCTCCTAAGAGACAAGGTACGGTTCCTAAGAGACAAGGTACGGTTCCTAGGAGACAAGGTACGGTTCCTAAGAGACAAGGTACTGTTCCTAAGAGACAAGGTACTGTTCCTAAGAGACAAGGTACGGTTCCTAAGAGACAAGGTACTGTTCCTAAGAGACAAGGTACTGTTCCTAAGAGACAAGGTACTGTTCCTAAGAGACAAGGTACTGTTCCTAAGAGACAAGGTACTGTTCCTAAGAGACAAGGTACTGTTCCTAAGAGACAAGGTACTGTTCCTAAGAGACAAGGTATTGTTCCCTAGAGACAAGGTACTGTTCCCTGGAGACAAGGCACGGTTCCTAAGAGACAAGGTACTGTTCCTAAGAGACAAGGTACTGTTCCTAAGAGACAAGGTACTGTTCCCTAGAGACAAGGTACTGTTCCTAAGAGACAAGGCACTGTTCCTAAGAGACAAGGTACGGTTCCTAAGAGACAAGGTACTGTTCCTAAGCGACAAGGTACTGTTCCTAAGAGACAAGGTACTGTTCCCTAGAGACAAGGTACGGTTCCTAAGAGACAAGGTACTGTTCCCTAGAGACAAGGTACGGTTCCTAAGAGACAAGGTACTGTTCCTAAGAGACAAGGTACTGTTCCTAAGAGACAAGGTACTGTTCCCTAGAGACAAGGTACTGTTCCTAAGAGACAAGGTACTGCTCCTAAGAGACAAGGTACTGTTCCCTGGAGACAAGGCACGGTTCCTAAGAGACAAGGTACGGTTCCTAGGAGACAAGGTATTGTTCCCTAGAGACAAGGTACTGTTCCCTAGAGACAAGGTACTGTTCCCTAGAGACAAGGTACTGTTCCTAAGAGACAAGGTACTGTTCCTAAGAGACAAGGTACTGTTCCCTAGAGACAAGGTACTGTTCCTAAGAGACAAGGTACTGCTCCTAAGAGACAAGGTACTGTTCCCTGGAGACAAGGCACGGTTCCTAAGAGACAAGGTACGGTTCCTAGGAGACAAGGTATTGTTCCCTAGAGACAAGGTACTGTTCCCTAGAGACAAGGTACTGTTCCTAAGAGACAAGGTACTGCTCCTAAGAGACAAGGTACTGTTCCTAAGAGACAAGGTACTGTTCCTAAGAGACAAGGTACTGTTCCTAAGAGACAAGGTACTGTTCCTAAGAGACAAGGCACTGTTCCTAAGAGACAAGGTACGGTTCCTAAGAGACAAGGCACTGTTCCTAAGAGACAAGGTACTGCTCCTAAGAGACAAGGTACTGTTCCCTGGAGACAAGGCACGGTTCCTAAGAGACAAGGTACGGTTCCTAGGAGACAAGGTATTGTTCCCTAGAGACAAGGTACTGTTCCCTAGAGACAAGGTACTGTTCCTAAGAGACAAGGTACTGTTCCTAAGAGACAAGGTACGGTTCCTAAGAGACAAGGTACTGTTCCTAAGAGACAAGGTACGGTTCCTAAGAGACAAGGTACTGTTCCTAAGAGACAAGGTACGGTTCCTAAGAGACAAGGTACTGTTCCTAAGAGACAAGGTACGGTTCCTAAGAGACAAGGTACTGTTCCTAAGAGACAAGGTACTGTTCCTAAGAGACAAGGTACTGTTCCCTAGAGACAAGGTACTGTTCCTAAGAGACAAGGTACGGTTCCTAAGAGACAAGGTACGGTTCCTAAGAGACAAGGTACTGTTCCTAAGAGACAAGGTACTGTTCCTAAGAGACAAGGTACTGTTCCTAAGAGACAAGGTACTGTTCCTAAGAGACAAGGTACTGTTCCTAAGAGACAAGGTACGGTTCCTAAGAGACAAGGTACTGTTCCCTAGAGAAAAGGCACTGTTCCTAAGAGACAAGGCACTGTTCCTAAGAGACAAGGTACTGTTCCTAAGAGACAAGGCACTGTTCCTAAGAGACAAGGTACGGTTCCTAAGAGACAAGGTACTGTTCCTAAGAGACAAGGTACGGTTCCTAAGAGACAAGGTACTGTTCCTAAGAGACAAGGTACTGTTCCTAAGAGACAAGGTACTGTTCCTAAGAGACAAGGTACTGTTCCTAAGAGACAAGGTACTGTTCCTAAGAGACAAGGTACTGTTCCTAAGAGACAAGGCACTGTTCCTAAGAGACAAGGTACGGTTCCTAGAGACAAGGTACTGTTCCTAAGAGACAAGGCACTGTTCCTAAGAGACAAGGTATTGTTCCCTAGAGACAAGGTACTGTTCCCTGGAGACAAGGCACGGTTCCTAAGAGACAAGGTACTGTTCCTAAGAGACAAGGTACTGTTCCCTAGAGACAAGGTACTGTTCCTAAGAGACAAGGCACTGTTCCTAAGAGACAAGGTACGGTTCCCTAAGAGACAAGGTACTGTTCCTAAGCGACAATGTACTGTTCCTAAGAGACAAGGTACTGTTCCCTAGAGACAAGGTACGGTTCCTAAGAGACAAGGTACGGTTCCTAAGAGACAAGGTACTGTTCCTAAGAGACAAGGTACTGTTCCTAAGAGACAAGGTACTGTTCCTAAGAGACAAGGTACTGTTCTTAAGAGACAAGGTACTGTTCCCTAGAGACAAGGTACTGTTCCTAAGAGACAAGGTACGGTTCCTAAGAGACAAGGTACGGTTCCTAAGAGACAAGGTACGGTTCCTAAGAGACAAGGTACTGTTCCTAAGAGACAAGGTACTGTTCCCTGGAGACAAGGTACTGTTCCTAAGAGACAAGGTACGGTTCCTAAGAGACAAGGTACTGGTCCCTAGAGACAAGGTACTGTTCCTAAGAGACAAGGTACGGTTCCTAAGAGACAAGGTACTGTTCCTAAGAGACAAGGTACGGTTCCTAAGAGACAAGGTACTGTTCCTAAGAGACAAGGTACGGTTCCTAAGAGACAAGGTACTGTTCCTAAGAGACAAGGTACTGTTCCTAAGAGACAAGGTACTGTTCCCTAGAGACAAGGTACTGTTCCTAAGAGACAAGGTACTGTTCCTAAGAGACAAGGCACGGTTCCTAAGAGACAAGGCACGGTTCTTAAGAGACAAGGCACGGTTCCTAAGAGACAAGGTACTGTTCCCTAAAGACAAGGTACTGTTCCTAAGAGACAAGGTACGGTTCCTAAGAGACAAGGCACGGTTCCTAAGAGACAAGGTACTGTTCCCTAAAGACAAGGTACGGTTCCTAAGAGACAAGGTACTGTTCCTAAGAGACAAGGTACTGTTCCTAAGAGACAAGGTACGGTTCCTAAGAGACAAGGTACTGTTCCTAAGAGACAAGGTACTGTTCCTAAGAGACAAGGTACTGTTCCTAAGAGACAAGGTACTGTTCCTAAGAGACAAGGTACTGTTCCTAAGAGACAAGGTACTGTTCCTAAGAGACAAGGTACTGTTCCTAAGAGACAAGGTATTGTTCCCTAGAGACAAGGTACTGTTCCCTGGAGACAAGGCACGGTTCCTAAGAGACAAGGTACTGTTCCTAAGAGACAAGGTACTGTTCCTAAGAGACAAGGTACTGTTCCCTAGAGACAAGGTACTGTTCCTAAGAGACAAGGCACTGTTCCTAAGAGACAAGGTACGGTTCCTAAGAGACAAGGTACTGTTCCTAAGCGACAAGGTACTGTTCCTAAGAGACAAGGTACTGTTCCCTAGAGACAAGGTACGGTTCCTAAGAGACAAGGTACTGTTCCCTAGAGACAAGGTACGGTTCCTAAGAGACAAGGTACTGTTCCTAAGAGACAAGGTACTGTTCCTAAGAGACAAGGTACTGTTCCCTAGAGACAAGGTACTGTTCCTAAGAGACAAGGTACTGCTCTAAGAGACAAGGTACTGTTCCCTGGAGACAAGGCACGGTTCCTAAGAGACAAGGTACGGTTCCTAGGAGACAAGGTATTGTTCCCTAGAGACAAGGTACTGTTCCCTAGAGACAAGGTACTGTTCCCTAGAGACAAGGTACTGTTCCTAAGAGACAAGGTACTGTTCCTAAGAGACAAGGTACTGTTCCCTAGAGACAAGGTACTGTTCCTAAGAGACAAGGTACTGCTCCTAAGAGACAAGGTACTGTTCCCTGGAGACAAGGCACGGTTCCTAAGAGACAAGGTACGGTTCCTAGGAGACAAGGTATTGTTCCCTAGAGACAAGGTACTGTTCCCTAGAGACAAGGTACTGTTCCTAAGAGACAAGGTACTGCTCCTAAGAGACAAGGTACTGTTCCTAAGAGACAAGGTACTGTTCCTAAGAGACAAGGTACTGTTCCTAAGAGACAAGGTACTGTTCCTAAGAGACAAGGCACTGTTCCTAAGAGACAAGGTACGGTTCCTAAGAGACAAGGCACTGTTCCTAAGAGACAAGGTACTGCTCCTAAGAGACAAGGTACTGTTCCCTGGAGACAAGGCACGGTTCCTAAGAGACAAGGTACGGTTCCTAGGAGACAAGGTATTGTTCCCTAGAGACAAGGTACTGTTCCCTAGAGACAAGGTACTGTTCCTAAGAGACAAGGTACTGTTCCTAAGAGACAAGGTACGGTTCCTAAGAGACAAGGTACTGTTCCTAAGAGACAAGGTACGGTTCCTAAGAGACAAGGTACTGTTCCTAAGAGACAAGGTACGGTTCCTAAGAGACAAGGTACTGTTCCTAAGAGACAAGGTACGGTTCCTAAGAGACAAGGTACTGTTCCTAAGAGACAAGGTACTGTTCCTAAGAGACAAGGTACTGTTCCCTAGAGACAAGGTACTGTTCCTAAGAGACAAGGTACGGTTCCTAAGAGACAAGGTACGGTTCCTAAGAGACAAGGTACTGTTCCTAAGAGACAAGGTACTGTTCCTAAGAGACAAGGTACTGTTCCTAAGAGACAAGGTACTGTTCCTAAGAGACAAGGTACTGTTCCTAAGAGACAAGGTACGGTTCCTAAGAGACAAGGTACTGTTCCCTAGAGAAAAGGCACTGTTCCTAAGAGACAAGGCACTGTTCCTAAGAGACAAGGTACTGTTCCTAAGAGACAAGGCACTGTTCCTAAGAGACAAGGTACGGTTCCTAAGAGACAAGGTACTGTTCCTAAGAGACAAGGTACGGTTCCTAAGAGACAAGGTACTGTTCCTAAGAGACAAGGTACTGTTCCTAAGAGACAAGGTACTGTTCTAAGAGACAAGGTACTGTTCCTAAGAGACAAGGTACTGTTCCTAAGAGACAAGGTACTGTTCCTAAGAGACAAGGCACTGTTCCTAAGAGACAAGGTACGGTTCCTAAGAGACAAGGTACTGTTCCTAAGAGACAAGGCACTGTTCCTAAGAGACAAGGTATTGTTCCCTAGAGACAAGGTACTGTTCCCTGGAGACAAGGCACGGTTCCTAAGAGACAAGGTACTGTTCCTAAGAGACAAGGTACTGTTCCCTAGAGACAAGGTACTGTTCCTAAGAGACAAGGCACTGTTCCTAAGAGACAAGGTACGGTTCCTAAGAGACAAGGTACTGTTCCTAAGCGACAATGTACTGTTCCTAAGAGACAAGGTACTGTTCCCTAGAGACAAGGTACGGTTCCTAAGAGACAAGGTACGGTTCCTAAGAGACAAGGTACTGTTCCTAAGAGACAAGGTACTGTTCCTAAGAGACAAGGTACTGTTCCTAAGAGACAAGGTACTGTTCTTAAGAGACAAGGTACTGTTCCCTAGAGACAAGGTACTGTTCCTAAGAGACAAGGTACGGTTCCTAAGAGACAAGGTACGGTTCCTAAGAGACAAGGTACGGTTCCTAAGAGACAAGGTACTGTTCCTAAGAGACAAGGTACTGTTCCCTGGAGACAAGGTACTGTTCCTAAGAGACAAGGTACGGTTCCTAAGAGACAAGGTACTGTTCCCTAGAGACAAGGTACTGTTCCTAAGAGACAAGGTACGGTTCCTAAGAGACAAGGTACTGTTCCTAAGAGACAAGGTACGGTTCCTAAGAGACAAGGTACTGTTCCTAAGAGACAAGGTACGGTTCTAAGAGACAAGGTACTGTTCCTAAGAGACAAGGTACTGTTCCTAAGAGACAAGGTACTGTTCCCTAGAGACAAGGTACTGTTCCTAAGAGACAAGGTACTGTTCCTAAGAGACAAGGCACGGTTCCTAAGAGACAAGGCACGGTTCTTAAGAGACAAGGCACGGTTCCTAAGAGACAAGGTACTGTTCCCTAAAGACAAGGTACTGTTCCTAAGAGACAAGGTACGGTTCCTAAGAGACAAGGCACGGTTCCTAAGAGACAAGGTACTGTTCCCTAAAGACAAGGTACTGTTCCTAAGAGACAAGGTACTGTTCCTAAGAGACAAGGTACTGTTCCTAAGAGACAAGGTACTGTTCCTAAGAGACAAGGTACTGTTCCTAAGAGACAAGGTACTGTTCATAAGAGACAAGGTACGGTTCCTAAGAGACAAGGTACGGTTCCTAAGAGACAAGGTACTGTTCCCTAGAGACAAGGTACTGTTCCCTAGAGACAAGGTACGGTTCCTAAGAGACAAGGTACGGTTCCTAAGAGACAAGGTACGGTTCCTAAGAGACAAGGTACTGTTCCTAAGAGACAAGGTACTGTTCCCTGGAGACAAGGTACTGTTCCTAAGAGACAAGGTACGGTTCCTAAGAGACAAGGTACTGTTCCCTAGAGACAAGGTACTGTTCCTAAGAGACAAGGTACGGTTCCTAAGAGACAAGGTACTGTTCCTAAGAGACAAGGTACGGTTCCTAAGAGACAAGGTACTGTTCCTAAGAGACAAGGTACGGTTCCTAAGAGACAAGGTACTGTTCCTAAGAGACAAGGTACTGTTCCTAAGAGACAAGGTACTGTTCCCTAGAGACAAGGTACTGTTCCTAAGAGACAAGGTACTGTTCCTAAGAGACAAGGCACGGTTCCTAAGAGACAAGGCACGGTTCTTAAGAGACAAGGCACGGTTCCTAAGAGACAAGGTACTGTTCCCTAAAGACAAGGTACTGTTCCTAAGAGACAAGGTACGGTTCCTAAGAGACAAGGTACTGTTCCCTAAAGACAAGGTACTGTTCCTAAGAGACAAGGTACTGTTCCTAAGAGACAAGGTACTGTTCCTAAGAGACAAGGTACTGTTCCTAAGAGACAAGGTACTGTTCCTAAGAGACAAGGTACTGTTCATAAGAGACAAGGTACGGTTCCTAAGAGACAAGGTACGGTTCCTAAGAGACAAGGTACTGTTCCCTAGAGACAAGGTACTGTTCCCTAGAGACAAGGTACTGTTCCTAAGAGACAAGGTACTGTTCCTAAGAGACAAGGTACTGTTCCTAAGAGACAAGGTACTGTTCCCTAAAGACACGGTACTGTTCCTAAGAGACAAGGTACTGTTCCTAAGAGACAAGGTACTGTTCCTAAGAGACAAGGTACTGTTCCTAAGAGACAAGGTACTGTTCCTAAGAGACAAGGTACTGTTCCTAAGAGACAAGGTACTGTTCCTAAGAGACAAGGTACTGTTCCCTAGAGACAAGGTACTGTTCCTAAGAGACAAGGTACTGTTCCTAAGAGACAAGGTACTGTTCCCTAGAGACAAGGTACTGTTCCTAAGAGACAAGGTACTGTTCCTAAGCGA
>NC_088229.1:10119110-10134110 GCF_036934945.1 Oncorhynchus masou masou | reverse complement strand
CTTCTCATGCTTTGTTGATTTCAAAAAAGCCTTGACTCAATTTGGCATGAGGGTCTGCTATACAAACTGATGGAAAGTGGTGTTGGGGGTAAAACATACGACATCATAAAATCCATGTACACAAACAACAAGTGTGCGGTTAAAATTGGCAAAAAACACAAACATTTCTTCACACAGGGTCAGGGTTAGACAGGGATGCAGCTTAAGCCCCACCCTCTTCAACATATATATCAACGAACTGGCGCGGGCACTAGAAAAGTCTGCAGCACCCGGCCTCACCCTACTAGAATCTGAAGTCAAATGTCTGCTGTTTGCTGATGATCTGGTGCTTCTGTCACCAATCAGGAGGGCCTACAGCAGCACCTAGATCTTATGCACAGATTCTGTCAGACCTGGGCCCTGACAGTAAATCTCAGTAAGACCAAAATAATGGTGTTCCAAAAGGTCAGTCACCAGGACCACAAATACAAATTCCATCTAGACACTGTTGCCCTAGAGCACACAAAAAACTATACATACCTTGGCCTAAAACATCAGCGCCACAGGTAACTTCCACAAAGCTGTGAACGATCAAGGCAAGAAGGGCATTCTATGTCATCAAAAGGAACATAAATTTCAACATACCAATTAGGATTTGGCTAAAAATACTTGAATCGGTCATAGAGCCATTGCCCTTTATGGTTGTGAGGTCTGGGTCCGCTCACCACCAAGACTTCACAAAATGGGACAAACACCAAATTGAGACTCTGCACGCAGAATTCTGCAAAAATATCCTCCGTGTGTCAACGTAGAACACCAAATAATGCATGCAGAGCAGAATTAGGCCCGATACCCACTAATTATCAAAAATCCAGAAAAAGAGCTGTTAAATTCTATAACCACCTAAAAGGAAGCGATTCCCAAACCCTTCCACAACAAAGCCATCACCTACAGAGAGATGAACCTGGAGAAGAGTCCCTAAGCAAGCTGGTCCTGGGGCTCTGTTCACAAACACACCCTACAGAGCCCCAGGACAGCAGCACAATTAGACCCAACCAAATCATGAGAAAACAAAAAAGATAATTACTTGACACATTGGAAAGAATTAACAAAAAAACAGAGCAAACTAGAATGCTATTTGGCCCTACACAGAAAGTACACAGCGGCAGAATACCTGACCACTGTGACTGAGACAAAATTAAGGAAAGCTTTGACTATGTACAGACTCAGCGAGCATAGCCTTGATATTGAAAGGCCGCCGTAGGCAGGCATGGCTCTCAGAGAAGACAGGCTATGTGCTCACTGCCCACAAAATGAGGTGGAAACTGAGCTGCACTTCCTAACCTCCTGCCCAATGTACGACCATATTAGAGAGACATATTTCCCTCAGATTACACAGATCCACAAAGAATTCGAAAACAAATCCAATTTTGAAAAACTCCCATATCTACTGGTGAAATTCCACAGTGTGCCATCAGAGCAGCAAGATTTGTGACCTGTTGCCACGAGAAAAGGCAACCAGTGAAGAACACGCACCATTGTAAATACAACCCATATCTATGCTTATTTATTTTATCTTGTGTCCTTTACCATTTGTACATTGTTAAAACACTGTATATATAATATGACATTTGTAATGTCTTTATTGTTTTGAAACTTGTGTATGTCTGATGTCTACTGTTAATTGTTATTGTTTATTTCACTTTATACATTATCTACCTTACTTGCTTTGGCAATGTTAACACATGTTACCCATGCCAATAAAGCCCTTGAATTGAATTGAATTGAGAGAGAGATGGGAGAGAGAGATGTAGATATAAAATGACATGGGAGAGATGTGAGCTAAAATGAATGAACTGAGTAAAGAGGAAGAGAGATGGATAGTAAGTGAGAGAGAGTGAAAGAGATAGGTATGAGAGGTAGAGAGAGAGAGAGAGAGGGCAAGTGGCATTGGGTGGGGGGATTATCCTGGGGTCAGCTGCTTTCTCACCTAGCTTAACTGCCGCGAAATGAGCCGAGGCCGTCAGGGAATTAACGATGCGTATTGGGGAGCAGCCTGCCCGGAGCGCTGACCTCCTCCTTTTCTCCACATACACGTGCTTACATACAGACAAACACACCCTTGTGATTAATCTCGGTCTCTTGCACTCCATCTCCCTGTCCTGACACCCTCTCTCAAGCTAACACCATTGAAGTTTTTACTACAGTCACTAATGTACTCAGTTTTGTGCTGCTTCGTAAACTCTAAATGACTCGCTGTTCTATCGGCCCACATCCCTCTTCTACTTCTCTACCCTTCTTCTCCTACTTCTCTACCCTTCCTCTCCTACTTCTCTACCCTTCCTCTCCTTACTTCTCTACCCTTCCTCTCCTACTTCTCTGGACTACTCACCCCTTTCTTCTCAGTTACTAAATTCCTTACCTGTCTCTCTCTTTCTGTGTCTCTCTCTCTCCCTGTGTCTCTCTTTCTGTGTGTCCCTCTTTCTGTGTGTCTCTCTCTCTTTCTGTGTGTCTCTCTCTTTCTCGCTCTGTGTGTGTGTGTCTCAGGAAATGTCAGGAAATGCAGCTTGTGTCAGGTTCTGATGCTGAGCAGTGGTTGCACAGCCTTTCCTCTACAGGGAGGCAGGTTTTCCTGTGTCTACACTTCTCAATTGCAAGGCTGTGCTCACTGAGCCTGTACTTTGTCAAGGTTTTTCTAAGGTTTTGATCAGTAATCATGGTCAAATAGTTGTCACGGAGTACTGTCGATTTAGGGCCAGATAGCACTGCATTGTGCTTTGTGCTTTTGCTTGTGTTTCCCAATAAGCAATGTAGTTTTGTTTTGATTGTGTTGTAATTTGTTTTATTCTGATTGATTGGATGTTCTGGTCCTGAGGCTTCAGTTTTTTTAGTAGAACAGGTTTGTGAACTCAAGACCAGCTGGATGAGGGGACTCTTTTCTTTGCTCAGCTCTTGGCATTGCATAGATTGGTAATGATATGAGAGGGGTCACTGTATTTTAAATGTTTTCAAAACTGAATTGCTCCTTATTTGGTTTTATTATTAGTGGATATTGGCCTAATTCTGCCCTGCATGCATCATTTTGTAGTTTTCCCTCTGGACATGTAGAAGAATCTTAAAGAACTCTGCATGCAGGGTTTCAATGGGGTGTTTTTCCCATTTGATGAAATCTTGTTTTGCAAGTGGACCCCACCTCGCTGCCATAAAGTGCCATAAAGTGCAATTAGTTCAATGACACAATCAATTTGTCACGTCTAATCAAGGTGGGTGGAATCAGGGCGCAGAGAGCAGATAGCGATATTTAAGTTTTATTCTCCGGTGAACAAGAAACAGGTCAACCCAATACACACAGGGTGAATAATCCAACACAGGATAAAAGACGAACCGGAGAATAAGAACACAAGATACACCGACAGACATAGAGACAAATAAACAATCCGCACAAAACAAGGGCGGGACAACCTACATTATAAACAGACACTAATTAACTAAACACACAGGAGAAACCAATCAGACAAAACCAACAGATACACGAAAAGGGGATCAGTAGTGGCTAGTAGGACGGTGACACGGCCGCCGAGCACCGCCTGAACGGGCAGGAGAGCCAACCTCGGCGGAAGTCGTGACAGTACCCCCCCTGACGCGCGGCCCCGCAGTGCGCCGCCACCGTCCGTGAGGACGACCCGGAGGACGAGGTGCTGGGCAATCCGTGTGGAGGCGGTGGAATTCTATCAGGAGAGAAGGGTCCAAAATGTCCCTCACCGGAACCCAGCATCTCTCCTCCGGACCGCACCCCCCAGTCCACGAGGTACTGTAGGCCCCCACCCGGCGTCTAGAATGCAGAATGCCTCGAACTGTATACGCCGGGGACCCCTGGATGTCCAGAGGGGCGGAGGGACCTCAGGCACCTCACCTTCTTGCAGGGGACCAGCCACCACCGGCCTGAGGAGAGACACATGAAACGAGGGGTTAATACGGTAATACCTAGGAAGTTGTAACCTATAACACACCTCGTTTATTGTCCTCCAGGCCCACACACTGCGGCCCCAGCTTCCGACAGGGCAGGCGGAGGGACAGGTTTCGGGTCGAGAGCCAGACCCTGTCCCCGGTGCAAACACGGGGTCTCACTGCGGTGCTGGTCAGGCGCTCCTCTTCTGCCGTTCTCCCGCTAACCGTAATGAGTCCTGAACGGCGTTCCAGGTGTCCTTGGAGCGCTATACCCATTCCTCCACCGCAGGAGCCTCGGTCTGACTCTGATACCATGGAGCCAGGACCGGCTGGTAACCTAACACACACTCAAAGGAGACAAGTTAGTAGAGGAGTGGCGTAAGGAGTTTTGGGCTAGTTCGGCCCATGGAACATACCTTGCCCACTCACCAGGCCGGTCCCGACAATAGGACCACAGAAACCTGTCCACATCCTGGTTTACGCGCTACAATCCCGCCCATTACTCTCGGGTGAAAACCTGAGGTTAAGCTAACCGAGACCCCCAGTCCTCCATAAACGCCCTCCACACTCTGGACGTGGAATTGGGGAACCCCGATCAGAGACGATGTCCTCAGGCACCCCATAGTGCCGGAAAACACGGGTAAACAAAGCCTCAGCAGTCTGCAGGGCCGTAGGGAGACCGGGCAACAGAATTAGGACGACAGGACTTAGAAACCAATCCACAACGACCAGGATCGTAGTACTTCCCTGGGTCGGGGAAGGTCGGTAAGAAAGTCCACCGATAAGTGTGTCCACGGTCGTTGTGGAACGGAGAGGGGTTGTAATTTCCCTCAGGCAGGTGCCTAGTAGCCTTGCTCTGAGCACACACTGAGCAGGAGGAGACATAAAATCTCATGTCTTTAGCCAGTGTGGGCCACCAGTATCTCCCTCTCAGACTCTGCACTGTCCTCTTGATACCAGGATGACCCGTGGAAGAGTATGAGCCCACCGAATCAGCTTGTCCCGGACCACCCTCGGCACAAACTTGGTCCCTACTGGACAGTTAGGAGGAGCCGGCTCTGACCGTGAGGCCCTCTCTATCTCAGCGTCCACCTCCCAAAACCACGGTGCCACGAGACACGACGGTGGAATGATGGAGTTGGCTCAACTGACCGTTCCCGGTATCTTAGAGGCGGACAGTGCATCAGCTTTGGTGTTTTGGGAGCCTGGCCGATATGTGAGGGTAAACTGGAACCTGGTAAAAAACATGGCCCATCTAGCCTGACGTGGATTTAGTCTCTTAGCTGCCCGGATGTACTCGAGGTTACGATGGTCAGTCCAGATGAGAAAGGGTATTTAGCCCCCTCAAGCCAATGTCTCCACACCTTCAGAGCTTTGACTACAGCTAACAACTCCCGGTCCCCCACATCATAGTTTCCGCTCCGCTGGGCTGAGCTTGCTCGAAAAAGAGCACACGGGCGGAGCTTGGATGGCACGCCCCAGTGTTGGGACAGCATGGCTCCAACCCCAGCTCGGACGCACCCACCTTCACTATGAACGCTAAAGAGGGGTCCGGATGCACCAACACGGGCGCATTAGTGAACAGCTCCTTCAGACGACTGAAAGCTCTGCCCGCCTCTGCTGACCAGCGCAAGCGCACCGGTCCTCCCTTCAGCAGTGAGGTGATGGGAGCAGCCACCTGACCAAAACCCCGGATAAACCTCCGGTAGTAATTGGCAAACCCTAAAACCGCTGGACTTCATTCACCGTGGTCGGAGTCGGCCAATTACGCACGGCTGTAACGCAGATCATCCTCCATCACCACCCCGGAGGTGGAAATACGATACCCCAGGAAGGAAATGGACTGTTTGAAAAACTCACATTTCTCCGCCTTGCAATACAGGTCATGCTTCAGTAGTCGCCCAAGTACCTTACGCACCAGAGACACATGCTCCGTGAGTGTGGCAGAATAGAGCAAGATGTAATCAATGTACACTACCACTCCCTGCCTGATCAGGTCTCGGAGAATCTCATCTACGAAGGATTGGAAAACGGCTGGAGCATTCTTCAACCCGTATGGCATGACGCAGTACTCATAATGACCAGAAGTAGTACTAAATGCGGTTTTCCACTCATCTCCTCCCTGGATACGTACCAGATTATACGCGCTCCTCAGGTCCAGTTTTGTGAGGAAGCGCGCCCGTGAAATGATTCCATTACCGTAGCAATGAGAGGTAGTGGGTAACTAAACCACTGCGATGGAATTTAGACCTCTATTATCAATACACAGACGCAGACCTCCATCCTTCTTCTTCACAAAAGAAGCTTGAGGAGATGGGTGATATGGAGGGCTGAATGTACCCCTGTCCCAGTGATTCAGAAACATATGTTTCCATCGCAACTGTCTCCTTCTGGGACAATGGATACACATGACTCCTAGGAAGTGCAACGTTTTCCAGAAGGTTTATTGCGCAGTCCTCTCGACGATGAGGTGGTAATTGGGTCGCTTCCCTTTACTGAAGGCGATAGCCAAATCGGCATATTCAGAGGGAATGCGCACGGTGGAAACTTGGTCTGGACTCTCCACCGTAGTCGCACCAACGGCAACTCCTATACACCTACCTGAACACTCCTCTGACCACCCCTTAAGAGCCCCCTGTCGCCAGGAAATCACCGGGTTGTGTTGGCTCGGAACCCCCAACACCACTGGAAACGCAGGTGAATCTATAAGGAACAGGCTAATCTGCTTATGATCACCCGGGGAAGCCTCCCTAATTACTCCTGACCCTAATGGTCGGCTATCTAGGACGACACCAGGGGAATCCCTAGCCTTAACGCAAGCCCACGATCCATAAAATTCCCAGCTGCGCCTGAATCGACTAGCGCCTTATGCTGTAGAGAGGGGGAAACCCAGGGAAAGAAATCAATACAAACACATGACCGACAGGAAGCTCTGAATGAGTTTGGTGCTTACTCACCTGGGGTGATCGAGCAGTGTTCCGCCTGTCCTCCCGACTCCTAGACGAGTTCCTCCAGCACCGGTCGGACGTGTGCCCTCGTCGACCACAACTGGTGCAGGAGGACACTCCTCCTCCAGTCCCACTCGAAGCCGTACCTCCTAATTCCATAGGTATAGGAACAGGGGGCTGGGGATAGGAAACGACAGGACCTGATCCGAACGCCCGCGAGCAGCCAGCAGATTGTCGAGACGGATAGCCAGATGGATAAGTCCATCCAGTGTGAATGTGGTGTCCCGACATGCCAGCTCCCTGCAGACGTCCTCCCTGAGATTACATCTAAAATGATCAATCAAGGCCCTGTCGTTCCATCCTGCTCCTGCTGCCAAAGTCCTAAACTCTAGGGCAAAATCCTGTGCGCTCCTCGTCTCCTGATGCAGGTGGAACAGCCGTTCACCCGCCGCCCGACCCTCGGGTGGATGGTCAAATACAGCTCGGAATCGGCAGGTGAACTCTGGGTAATGATCCTTAGCCGAGTCCGGACCATTCCACACTGCGTTGGCCCACTCGAGGGCTCGCCCAGTCAAGCAGGAGACGAGGGCGCACACGCTCTCCTCTCCAGAGGGAGCAGGACGCACGGTAGCCAGGTATAGTTCCAGTTGAAGGATGAAACCCTGGCACCCAGCCGCCGATCCGTCATACTCCCGTGGGAGTGTCAGCCGAAGAGCCCGGAGCCAGATGTGGTCGCAGAAACAGGAGGTGATGGAGAAGGGGTTGCTAGAGATGAGGTGGGGAGGCCACTCCTCTCCCATCGATCCATTCTCTCCATCATTTGGTCCATAGCAGAACCAATCCGGTGAAGCACGCTGGTATGATGGAGGATCCTCTCTTCCATCGATGGGAGAGGAGACGCTGCTGCTCCTGCTGATTCCATGGTGGTGCGGGATTCTGTCACGTCTAATCAAGGTGGGTGGAATCAGGCGCAGAGAGCAGATAGCGATATGAAAGTTTTATTCTCCGGTGAACAAGAAACACGGTCAACCCAATACACAAAGGGTGAATAATCCAACACAGGATAAAAGACGAACCGGAGAATAAGAACACAAGATACACCAACAGACATAGATGACAAATAAACAATCCCGCACAAAACAAGGGCGGGACAACCTTATATACAGACACTAATTAACTAAACAACACACAGGTGAAACCAATCAGACAAAACCAACAGATACACGAAAAGGATCGGTAGTGGCTAGTAGGACGGTGACGACGACCGCCGAGCACCGCCTGAACGGGCAGGAGAGCCAACCTCAGCAGAAGTCGTGACACAATTAGTTTAAGCCAAATTTTGATATATATTTCAATTTCAATTAGTTTTTTTATGGCATAGAATGCCCTGTTGCTTTCTCCCTCAGTTCATTCACTGCCTCATTAAGGTATCCAGTTGAGCTTATTTTTAAACCTAAGTAATTGTAGTGTATGCAGTACCAATTGAGAACTTTGGTCAAATTCCCTAAGATCTGGATCTTCTCTGGAAAATCATTATTTTAATCTTTTGGGGTTTACTGCCAGGGCCCAGTACTGCTCTAGCAGGTCCAGGCTCTGCTGTAGACCATGTGCTGTGGGAGACAGCAGGCATAGTTCATCTGCAAAGAGTAGGCATTTAACCTCTGAATTGTCGAGACTAACATCAGGGGCTAAGGATTTTTCTAGAATAGTGGCCAATTTGTTTATGTAAATATTGGGCTCAGATTGCAACCCTGGCGAAGCCCCCGCCCCTGGTTAAAGAATTCTGTTATTTTATTACCAATTTTGATGCTGCACGTACTGCCAGATAACGTTGATTTAATTATGCCATATGTTTACCCCCTACACCACTTTCAATAACTTAGAACAGTCCTGTATGACAAATATGTCAAATCAATTTCAATTGTGCTTTTTTTGCCATTTGCCTGAATATATAGTTGATGTGTTTTACTGCTAGATTGATGCCTTCCTTACTGTGAGTGAATGTGGTCTCCTCTCCAGAAAGTTATCTAAGAGTGTTTGGATATGTTAATTACCAGTTGATTTCTGTTATTCTTACATGCTGTTTTGGGCCCATCTGTATGAATTTCTGATGTTGTACAGCTTACTGAGCTGTGAATGTGTGGTTGTTTCCATGTCTGTTCTTTTGAGGAACAACATAATTTGGCTGTGATCAGACAGAGGTGTTAGTGGCTTGACGATGAACGAGATGAGAGAAAGGGTCAATGTCTTTAATCATATAGTCTACTGTGCTGTGGCCAAGAGGTGAGCAGTAGGTGAATCTCACAGAGTCCCCCTGTAACCTACCATTGACACTAGTACAGACCCAGGTTTCTACAGAGCTGCAACAGATCCCTTCCGTTCTTGATGATGGTGCTGTCACTGTTGCTTCTATGGGGAGATGAAGACAGTTAGAAACAGTATGGCCTGTAATAAAGCTGTCCCCACTTGTGCTCGTTAGATCAGGGATTCTGAGGGAGGGGGAGATCTACTCTGAGTAATATGGGGATTCTGAGGGGGATATATTGGACAAAGGAACACATCTTTTTCTGTCAGTACAAGTAGTTTTTGCCGTTTTAACCAAATGTGATATTTACCAAATTTGAGGGAACAATTAGATTTTGTAGTTTGGATTTGTACCAAATGATCAACCCTCCAGAGTCTCCGCCTCTATTGACAGAGCTGTGTTTCTGTGATGGCACAATTACCTCTCTGTAGCCTGTGGGACAGTGAGTGACAATGTCAGCCTTACACCATGTCTCCTGCAGAATGATGACGTCAACATCTTTAAGATTTGTTTTTAACTCCAGTGCTAAACTCTTCAGTCTAAAGGTTGATGAGTTTAGGCCCTGAATGTTCCACATGCAAACTAATAGTGATTTCATGTTGCATAAATGAAAGAATAGCACAGTCAGAAATACAGTAACTACTGAGTTGTTCAGAGAGATAAACATGTTAACAGCAATACAGTAACTACTGAGTTATTAAGAGAGATAAACATGTTAACAGCAATACAGTAACTACTGAGTTGTTCAGAGAGATAAACACTAACTACTAACTACTGAGTCGTTCAGAGAAATAAACATGTTAACAGCAATACAGTAACTACTGAGTTGTTCAGAGAGATAAACACCAACTACTAACTACTGAGTTGTTCAGAGAGATAAACACCAACTACTAACTACTGAGTTGTTCAGAGAGATAAACATGATAACAGGATGACAGAAATACAGTAACTACTAACTACTGAGTTGTTCAGAGAGATAAACATGATAACAGGATAACATAAATACAGTAACTACTAACTACTGAGTTGTTCAGAGAGATAAACATGATAACAGGATAACATAAATACAGTAACTACTAACTACTGAGTTGTTCAGAGAGATAAACATGATAACAGGATGACAGAAATACAGTAACTACTGAGTTGTTAAGAGTGGGATAAACAAGACAACAGCAAACAATTTTTTCTGTTTCTCTCTCTATATATATATTGTGGCAAAGAAGGGGTCGAGTGGTAAACGGCAGATATGTGAGAGCAGAACTAATAAACGGGCTCTGCCCGATCACTAAAATGGCCACCCCTGTCAGAACTACAGATCACAAAATGGCCGACCATCAAAACTACAAGTCCCAGAAGCAAGGGGAACCCTCAGAAGGTGGAGCCAACCCACAGATAAAGGGTCAAGAAAAACCAGGAAGAGAAGAAGAGAGGGCTGGAAGGATCTATGAACAATAGAGAAAGAGACAATAGAGATTGGCTGGATTTACCGTGTATGAGCTGGACTGTTTTGGACTTACCTGTTGGCGTTTGGACCTGGACCTACCGAGAACCCGATTCGTGTACCGAACCCTGCTATCCTTGACCTCGCCTACGGCCTGGGTGGACCAGGACGAAGAAACAAACACACAGGTACTGTCCTGTTCGAAAGAACTCTCATTCTTGGGTGATTTGGTGACAGTTTACCACTTAGTTTGTGACAAACGCTCCTAACCTTGAAGAGGTTTGCCACAATATATATATATATATATACACATATATATATATATATACAGTTGAAGTTGGACGTTGACATGCACTTAGGTTGGAGTCATTAAAACTCGTTTTTCATCCACTCCACACATTTTTTGTTAACAAACTATAGTTTTGGCAAGTTGGTTAGGATATCTACTTTATGCATGACACAAGTCATTTTTCCAACAATTGTTTACAGACAGATTATTTCACTTATAATTCACTGTACCACAATTCCAATGGGTCAGAAGTTTACATACACTACGTTGACTGTGCCTTTAAACAGCTTGGACAATTCCAGAAAAGGATGTCATGGCTTTAGAAGCTTCTGAAAGGCTAATTGACATAGTTTGAGTCAATTGGAGGTGTACCTGTGGGTGTATTTCAAGGCCTACCTTCAAACTCATTGCCTCTTTGCTTGACATCATGGGAAATCAAAAGAAATCAGCCAAGACCTCAGAAAGAAATTGTAATTTCCAAACGCCTGAAGGTACCACGTGTCACGGGATACTAGGAGTGGTGGGTGGAATCATTGTTCAGTAGATCGTCAATTTATTCTCCTGCGCAAAAAAACGGTCACGCCAACATACAGGGCGCATACAATTGACCAGCCCAAACACAGGACCAAATAGTCCGGAGAATACACATACGAAAACAACCATACGACAGAGTAGCAAAAAACAATCCCGCACAAAACAAGGGCGGGACAACCTACTATATATAAGGACGCTAATTAAACCAAAATACACACAGGTGAAACTAATAAGACAAAACCAACAGACAAAACGAAAAAGGGATCGGTAGTGGCTAGTAGGACGGTGACGACGACCGCCGAGCACCGCCCGAACAGGCAGGGGAGCCAACTTCGGCGGAAGTCGTGACAGTACCCCCCCCCCCCCCGCAGCGCGCCGCCACCGGCCTCGAGGACAACCCGGAGGGCGAGGCGCCGGGCGATCCGGATGGAGGCGGTGGAAATCTCTCAGGAGAGAAGGGTCCTGGAACGGTTTTCTGTAGGTGAAGGAGAGTCGGACCAAAATGCAGCGTGTAGATTGCGATCCATGTTTAATGAAAAAACGTAAAACACGAATCAATATAAATACTGCAAAACAAAAAGAACGTAACGAAAACTGAAACAGCCTATACTAGTGTAAACTAACATAGAGACAGGAACAAGGACACTAAGGACAATCACCCACGAAACACACAAAGAATATGGCTGCCTAAATATGGTTCCCAATCAGAGACAACGATAATCACCTGACTCTGATTGAGAAGCGCCTCAGGCAGCCATAGACTAACGCTAGACCTCCCACAAAACCCCAAGACAAAAACACACCACAATAACCCATGTCACACCCTGGCCTGACCGAATAAATGAAGAATAAACATAATATATTTAGACCAGGGCGTGACAGGTCCAAAATCTCCCTCACCAGAACCCAGCATCTCTCCTCCGGACCGTACCCCTCCCAGTCCACGAGGTACTGTAGGCCCCCCCACCCGGCATCTCGAATCCAGAATGCCCCGAATCGTGTACGCCGGGGACCCCTCGATGTCTAGAGGGGGCGGAGGGACCTCAGGCACCTCACCTTCTTGCAGGGGACCAGCCACCACCGGCCTGAGGAGAGACACAAGAAACGAGGTGTTAATACGGTAATACCTAAGAAGTTGTAACCTGTAACACACCTCGTTAATTCTCCTCAGGACTTTGAATGGCCCCACACACTCTGGACGTGAATTGGGGACCCAGATCAGAAATGATGTCCTCAGGTACCCCATAGTGCCGGAAGTCATGGTTAAACAAGGCCTCCGCAGACTGCAGGGCCGTGGGGAGACCGGGCAACGGGATGAGACGACAGGACTTAGAAAACCGATCCACAACGACCAGGATCGTAGTACTTCCCTTGGACGGGGAAGGTCGGTAAGAAAGTCCACCGATAAGTGTGTCCACGGCCGTTGTGGGAACGGGGAGGTTATAACTTCCCTCAGGGCAGATGCCGAGGAGCCTTGCACTGAGCACACACTGAGGAGGAGGAGACATAAAATCTCACGTCTTTAGCCAGCGTGGGCCACCAGTATCTCCCTCTAAGACTCCGCACTGTCCTCTCGATGCCAGGATGACCCGAGAAGGGGAGAGTATGAGCCCACCGGATCAGCTTATCCCGGACCCCCCTCGGCACATACTGAGTCCCCACTGGACAGTTAGTGGGGGCCGGCTCTGACCATGTTCATAGTGGAGGTGGATACGTCCGAGGCTGGGGTTGGAGCCGTGCTGTCCCAGCGCTCGGGCGTGCGCGCTCGGTCCAGCGGAGCGAATCTATGACGTGGGGGACCGGGAGTTGTTGACTACAGCTAAGGCTCTGAAGGTGGGGAGACATTGGTTTGAGGGGGCGAAACACCCTTTTCTCATCTGGACTGACCATTGTAATCTCGAGTATATCCGGGCAGCGAGGAGACTAAATCCACGTCAGGCTAGATGGGCCATGTTTTTTACCAGGTTTC
Organism: Oncorhynchus masou masou; assembly: GCF_036934945.1. Taxonomy (NCBI): domain Eukaryota; kingdom Metazoa; phylum Chordata; class Actinopteri; order Salmoniformes; family Salmonidae; genus Oncorhynchus; species Oncorhynchus masou. The sequence goes on along the minus strand of NC_088229.1, from coordinate 10,120,697 downwards.
GGTTTACCATCTCATACCGGCCAGGCTCCCAAAACACCAAAGTCGACGTGCTGTCCCGCCTCTATGATACCAAGGAGCGGTCCGTTGAGCCAACTCCCATCATTTCACCATACATTTAACATTTACATTTAAGTCATTTAGCAGACGCTCTTATCCAGAGCGACTTACAAATTGACTCGGCAATCATCCCAACTGTCTCCTTCCTCAGGTGGGAGTGGTTGTGCAGATGCTCTGGGGTGATTTTTGGGTGGTGGGGCAACGTGCACGTTCGGGAGTAGGCCACACCCTCTGGTGAAGTCAGCGTTGACTTTCTGAATGGTACGGGGATGAAAGTCTTTGCGGGGCAGCAGAGTGGTAATGTGGGAGTTGGGGAACCACTTAGAGGCCCTCTCTGCTATTCAGTTGACCTGGCTGCTTACGCTCTTCTGCTCCACTCACAGGTTGTTGATGCCGGTGTGAATAATAATAAAATCTCTCTCTCACACACTCACACAGCATGGAGAGCAGTGGACTGCGAGGGCATCCTTTGAATTTTGCGGCAGAAACACCACACAGTCCACCACATTTCAGGGGGAATGCAAGATAGCTAGACAGCGAGAGAGAGAGAGCTGCTCACGCTGACTGAACAGAGGCAATGGATTTATGCGGGCAGTCTCACTTTGAACAAAGCTAAGCCTGTTCACATCTCGAGCTAGAGCATCAACTGGCATTGATCCGCCGAGCTTGGACAACAGACAACACAAACAACTGTTAAGTCAGTCAGAAAACAACCCAGCAAAATAGCTCCTTAAAATGGAAATTAAAGAGAAGAATATTGTGTACTTTCACTTAATTCCTAGAGAACATCAATTCTGTTGTCAATAAAACTCTACAAGAGGATTTAACGACAATAAGGAGGACCATTGTTCAGACTGCAAATCAGATTTCAAGGCCATTAGTGGTGTGGCTGAGAAAGCAATCCTCAGAATAATGCTGTCCATAGAGTTAGACAGAAGGCACACTTGCCACTAAGCTCATTTTAGCATTGGCAGCGCTATTGTAAGCTTTCACCATTTTAAGGTTGTCAAATTGATGGATTCTCTTCCAACTCTCTATGAATGTAGCCTATAACTTACAATGCTCAGCTTTGTTATTGGCTTTGCATGGCATTGCAGATCTCCAAACCATCCTCATGAATCATGAAGAAGTTAAAGATGCAGGTGTGTGAACGAGAGGCATGATTACCTGAGAAGAAGGACATGGTGATAGAGGTTGATTCACCTTCTGATTCTAATACCCACTTACTTCCTTTCATGAGCAGCGAAGATACACTAAACTTAACCACGGTCCAAACATGCAATTCAGAAAGTATTCAGACTGAATTCAGAAAGTATTCAGACCCCTTCCCTTTTTCCACATGTTGTTATGTTACAGCCTTATTCTAAATGGATTTTAAAAAATGTCCCCTCAATCTACACACAATACTCCACAATGACAAAGCAAAAACATAATTTTAGAAATGTTTGCAAGTGTATTAAAAATAAAATACAGAAATATCTTATTTACAGACCCTTTACTATGAGACAATTGAGCTTACCCACCCGAGCC
>NC_088229.1:10075630-10118610 GCF_036934945.1 Oncorhynchus masou masou | reverse complement strand
ATGGATGAAGGAGGCAGAGACTCTCTCCTCGACAAGTAGCCCATCTCTGGACGCCAACTGAAATGACCTTGATTTATCAGGTGTGAAATCATGTCTGCACCACACCCTCATAAATCCAAGGCCAAAGACTCCAGATAGTTTTGATGATCAATAAAACATAATTGGATTTCTCGCACATATTTGAACAGAAGTATTATAAAACCACATGGAAAACTCTAAATTCTGTGTTTTAATGCCCATCAGTGGCACTTTCGGTAAATAAATCTCTCCGAAACGGCCAACCTATGGGCCTTTAACGTTTGCTGTACGACAAAAAAAAGTTATTGTTTCATATTAATGTTAATACTTCCAATGTCCCTGGGTCTGTTCTATGGTGATAGAAACACTCTCTGCTTGATACAGAATTGAATACGACCTCTTACAAAAGGATCTCCATTTATGACATTAACCCTTTACGGTCCACATTAAATCCATTTAAATTTCAACAAAAGCGTTCTGCAGTGTTGTGTACGCCATTAATTTCAAAATTGAAACCTAATATTTTATAAGAAAAAATATACTCTTGAGCAAAAGAAGTGAAGAGAGAGAGAGAACACACTCCATTAAATCAATTAAGTCTCCTGCAGAGTCTAGTGAGGGATAATTACTTAGGGAGTGGCGACCAGAGACTAATCTAATGATGATGCCCTTTCGTATGCTCCCAGATTCTGATGAAGCTGCAGCGCAGCTCCTATGGGACTGGCTTGATCGGTGAAACCACAGCAACCACATACACAGGTAGAGAGAGAGAGATGGGGAGAGAGAGAGATGGGGGAGAGAGAGAGAGATATGGGGGAGAGAGAGAGAGAGATAGAGAGAGAGATGGGGAGAGAGAGAGAGCGAGAGAGAAAGAGAGAGAGAGGGAGATGGGGAGAGAGAAGAAAGATGGGGGAGAGAGAGCGATGGGGTGAGAGATAGATGGGAGATATATAGAAGGATGGGGATAGAGAGAAAGATGGGGTGAGAGAGAGATATGGGGGAAGAAGATAGATTTGGAGAGAGAGAGATGGGGAGAGAGGAAGAAAGATAGAGAGAAAGATGGGGAAAAGAGCGAGAGAATGAGAGAGAAAGAGAGTTGGGGGTTAATTGAGAGAGAGAGAGAGAAAGTGAGAGAGAGAGAAGAGAGAGAGATGGGGGAGAGAGAGAAAGATGGGGGGAGAGAGCGATGGGTGAGAGAGATGGGGAGAGAGGAAGAGAGAGAGAAAGATGGGGGAAAAAAGAGGAAAGAGAATGAGAGAGAAAGAGAGTCAGGGTTAAGAGAGAGATGGGGAGAGAGAGAGAGAGAGAGAGAGAGAGAGAGAGAGAGCAGGGAGTGAGATGGGGAGAGAAAGCGAGAGAATGAGAGAGAAAGAGAGAGATGGGGGTTAAGAGAGAGAGAGATGGGGAGGAGAGAGAAAGAGAGATGAGGAGAGAAAGAGAGAGATGGGGGGAGAGAAAGAGAGAGTTGGGGAGAGAGAGAGAGATGGGGAGAATGAGACATGGGGGAGAGAAAAGAGACATGGAGGAGAGAGAAAAGGAGATGGGGAGAGAAAGAGAGAGCAAGAGAGACATGAGGAGAGCAAGAGAGTTGGGGATAAAAATGGAGAGATGGGGAAGAGAATGAGAGAGATGGGGGAGAGAAAGAGAGCAATGGGGGAGAGAAAAAGAGAGATGTGGAGAGAGAAAAGAGATTGGGAGAGGGGGAGAGAGAAAGAGATGGGAGAGAGAAAAGAGATGGGAGAGAAAGAGAGATGGAGAGTGAGAATGAAGATGGGGGAGAAAAGAGATGGGGAGAGAGAGATATGGGGAGAGAGAAAGAGAGATGGGGAAGAGAGATAGAGAGATGCTGGAGAGAAAGAGAGATGGGGAGAGGGTGAGAGAGATGGGGAAGAGAGAGATAGGAGAGAGAGAAAGAGATGTGGGAGAGTGAGAGAGATGGGTGAGAGAGATAAAGAGAGATATGGGCAGAGAGAAAGAAAGATGGGGAGAGAAAGAGAGATCAGGTGAAAAACAGAGAGATGGGGAGAGAGACAGATGGGGTAGAGAGAATGAGAGATGGGAAAGAGACAGATGGGGTAGAGAGAATGAGAGATGGGATAGAGAGAGAGAGAGAGAGAGAGAGAGAGAGAGACAGATGGGGTAGAGAGAATGAGAGAATGAGAGAGAAAGAGGTTGGGGTTGAGAGAGAGAGAGAGAGAGAGAGAAAGAAGATGGGGGGAGAGAGCGTGGGGTGAGAGAGAGAGATGGGGAGAGAGAGAGAGAGAGAGTGAGATGGGGGAGTGAAAGCGAGAGAATGAGAGAGAAAGAGAGATGAGGTTAAGAGAGAGAGATGGGGAGAAGAGATGAGGAGAAGAAGAGAGATGGGGGAGAGAAAGAGAGAGTTGGGGGAGAGAGAGATGGGGAGAGAGATTGAGAGATGGGAGAGAGAAAGAGAGATGGGGAGAGAAAAAGAGATGGTGAGTGAGAATGAAGAGAGACAGATGGGGGTAGAGAGAATGAGAGATGGGAGAGAGACAAGATGGGGTAGAGAATGAGAGATGGAATAGAGAGAGAGAGAGAGAGACAGATGGGTAGAGAGAATGAGAGAATGAGAGAGAAAGAGAGTTGGGGTTGAGAGAGAGAGAGAGAGAGAGAGAAGAGAAGAATGAAAATGGGAGAGAGGCGATGGGGTGAGAGAGAGATGGGGGAGAGAGAGAGAGAGTGAGATGGGGAGAGAAAGCGAAGAATAAGAAAGAGAGATGAGGTTAAGAGAGATGGGGAGAGAAGAGAGATGAGGAGAGAAAGAGAGATGGGGGAGAGAAAGAGAGAGATGGGGGAGAGAGATTGAGAGATGGGAGAGAGAAAAGAGAGATGGGGAGAGAAAGAGAGATGGTGAGTGAGAATGAAGAGAGACAGATGGGGTAGAGAGAATGAGAGATGGGAGAGAGACAGATGGGGTAGAGAGAATGAGAGATGGAATAGAGAGAGAGAGAGACAGATGGGGTAGAGAGAATGAGAGAATGAGAGAAGAGAGTTGGGGTTGAGAGAGAGAGAGAGAGAGAGAGAGAGAGAGAGAGAGAGAGAGAGAGAGAGAGAGAGAGAAAGAAAGAAACATGGGGGAGAGAGGCGATGGGGTGAGAGAGAGATGGGGAGAGAGAGAGAGAGAGAGAGTGAGATGGGGAGAGAAAGCGAGAGAATAAGAGAGAGAGAGAGATGAGGTTAAAGAGAGAGATGGGAGAGAGACAGATGGGGTAGAGAATGAGAGATGGGGGAGAGAGAGATGGGAGAGAGACAGATGGGGTAGAGAGAATGAGAGATGGGAGAGAGAGAGAGATGGGGAGAGAGAGAGATGGGTGAGAGAGACAGATGGGGTAGAGAGAATGAGAGATGGGAGAGAGAGATGCAACTCCTGCAGCTCTGTCGCACGCTGGGTATGTACATAGTCAATGGTAGGCTTCGAGGGGACTCCTATGGTAGGTACACCTATAGCTCATCTCTTGGCAGTAGTACTGTAGACTACTTTATCACTGACCTCAACCCAGAGTCTCTCAGAGCGTTCTCAGTCAGCCCACTGACACCCCTATCAGACCACAGCAAAATCACAGTCTACCTAAACAGAGCAATACTCAATCATGAGGCATCAAAGCCAAAGGAACTGAGTAACATTAAGAAATGCTATAGATGGAAGGAATGCAGTTTGGAAACCTTCCAAAAAACAATTAGGCAACAACAAATTCAATCCCTTTTAGACAATTTCCTGGGTAAAACGTTCCACTGTAATAGTGAAGGTGTAAACTTGGCAGTAGAAAATCTTAACAGTATATTTGACCTCTCAGCTTCCCTATCAAATCTAAAAATCTCAAATAGAAAACCGAAGAAAATTAACAACAATGACAAATGGTTTGATGAAGAATGCAAAAATCTAAGAAAGAAATTGAGAAACCTGTCCAACCAAACACATAGAGACCCAAAAAACCTGAGTCTACGCCTTCACTATGGTGAATCACTAAAACAATACAGAAATACACTACGGAAAAGAAGGAACAGCATGTCATAAATCATCTCAATGTAATTGAAGAATCCATAGACTTTAACCACTTCTGGGAAAATTGGAAAACACTAAACAAACAACAACACAAAGAATTATCTATCCAAAATGGAGATGTATGGGTAAACCACTTCTCCAATCTTTTTCGCTCTATAACAAAGAATAAAGAGCAAAAACATATACATGATCAAATACAGATCTTAGAATCAACTATTAAAGACTATGAGAACCCACTGTATTCTCCAATTACATTGAATGAGTTACAGGACAAAATAAAAACCCTCCAACCCAAAAGGCCTGTGGTGTTGATGGTATCCCTCAATGAAATGATCAAATATACAGACAACAAATTCCAATTGGCTATACTAAAACTCTTTAACATCATCCTTAGCTCTGGCATCTTCCCCAATATTTGGAACCAAGGACTGATCACCCCAATCCACAAAATGGAGACAAATTTGACCCCAATAACTACCGTGGAATATGCGTCAACAGTGACCTTGGGAAAATCCTCTGCATTATCATTAACAGCAGACTCGTACACTTCCTCAATGAAAACAATGTACTGAGCAAATGTCAAATTGGCTTTTTACCAAATTACCGTACAACAGACCATGTATTCACCCTGCACACCCTAATTGACAACCAAACAAACCAAAACAAAGGCAAATTCTTCTCATGCTTTGTTGATTTCAAAAAAAAAAGCCTTCGACTCAATTTGGCATGAGGGTCTGCTATACAAACTGATGGAAAGTGGTGTTGGGGGTAAAACATACGACATCATAAAATCCATGTACACAAACAACAAGTGTGCGGTTAAAATTGGCAAAAAACACAAACATTTCTTCACACAGGGTCGTAGGGTTAGACAGGGATGCAGCTTAAGCCCCACCCTCTTCAACATACATATCAACGAACTGGCGCGGGCACTAGAAAAGTCTGCAGCACCCGGCCTCACCCTACTAGAATCTGAAGTCAAATGTCTGCTGTTTGCTGATGATCTGGTGCTTCTGTCACCAATCAAGGAGGGCCTACAGCAGCACCTAGATCTTATGCACAGATTCTGTCAGACCTGGGCCCTGACAGTAAATCTCAGTAAGACCAAAATAATGGTGTTCCAAAAAAGGTCCAGTCACCAGGACCACAAATACAAATTCCATCTAGACACTGTTGCCCTAGAGCACACAAAAAACTATACATACCTTGGCCTAAACATCAGCGCCACAGGTAACTTCCACAAAGCTGTGAACGATCAAGGCAAGAAGGGCATTCTATGTCATCAAAAGGAACATAAATTTCAACATACCAATTAGGATTTGGCTAAAAATACTTGAATCGGTCATAGAGCCCATTGCCCTTTATGGTTGTGAGGTCTGGGGTCCGCTCACCAACCAAGACTTCACAAAATGGGACAAACACCAAATTGAGACTCTGCACGCAGAATTCTGCAAAAATATCCTCCGTGTACAACGTAGAACACCAAATAATGCATGCAGAGCAGAATTAGGCCGATACCCACTAATTATCAAAATCCAGAAAAGAGCTGTTAAATTCTATAACCACCTAAAAGGAAGCGATTCCCAAACCTTCCACAACAAAGCCATCACCTACAGAGAGATGAACCTGGAGAAGAGTCCCCTAAGCAAGCTGGTCCTGGGGCTCTGTTCACAAACACACCCTACAGAGCCCCAGGACAGCAGCACAATTAGACCCAACCAAATCATGAGAAAACAAAAAGATAATTACTTGACACATTGGAAAAAGAATTAACAAAAAACAGAGCAAACTAGAATGCTATTTGGCCCTACACAGAAAGTACACAGCGGCAGAATACCTGACCACTGTGACTGAGACAAAATTAAGGAAAGCTTTGACTATGTACAGACTCAGCGAGCATAGCCTTGATATTGAGAAAGGCCGCCGTAGGCAGGCATGGCTCTCAAGAGAAGACAGGCTATGTGCTCACTGCCCACAAAATGAGGTGGAAACTGAGCTGCACTTCCTAACCTCCTGCCCAATGTACGACCATATTAGAGAGACATATTTCCCTCAGATTACACAGATCCACAAAGAATTCGAAAACAAATCCAATTTTGAAAAACTCCCATATCTACTGGGTGAAATTCCACAGTGTGCCATCAGAGCAGCAAGATTTGTGACCTGTTGCCACGAGAAAAGGGCAACCAGTGAAGAACACGCACCATTGTAAATACAACCCATATCTATGCTTATTTATTTTATCTTGTGTCCTTTACCATTTGTACATTGTTAAAACACTGTATATATAATATGACATTTGTAATGTCTTTATTGTTTTGAAACTTGTGTATGTCTGATGTCTACTGTTAATTGTTATTGTTTATTTCACTTTATACATTATCTACCTTACTTGCTTTGGCAATGTTAACACATGTTACCCATGCCAATAAAGCCCCTTGAATTGAATTGAATTGAGAGAGAGATGGGAGAGAGAGAGATGTAGATATAAAATGACATGGGAGGGAGAGAGATGTGAGCTAAAATGAATGAACTGAGTAAAAGAGGAAGAGAGATGGATAGTAAGTGAGAGAGGGAGAGAGATTGAAAGAGATAGGTATGAGAGGTAGAGAGAGAGAGAGAGAGGGCAAGTGGCATTGGGTGGGGGGGATTATCCTGGGGTCAGCTGCTTTCTCACCTAGCTTAACTGCCGCGAAATGAGCCGAGGCCGTCAGGGAATTAACGATGCGTATTGGGAGCAGCCTGCCGGAGCGCTGACCTCCTCCTTTTCTCCACATACACGTGCTTACATACAGACAAACACACACCCTTGTGATTAATCTCGGTCTCTTGCACTCCATCTCCCTGTCCTGACACCCTCTCTCAAGCTAACACCATTGAAGTTTTTACTACAGTCACTAATGTACTCAGTTTTGTGCTGCTTCCGTAAACTCTAAATGACTCGCTGTTTCTATCGGCCCACATCCCTCTTCTACTTCTCTACCCTTCTTCTCCTACTTCTCTACCCTTCCTCTCCTACTTCTCTACCCTTCCTCTCCTACTTCTCTACCCTTCCTCTCCTACTTCTCTGGACTACTCACCCTTTCTTCTCAGTTACTAAATTCTTACCTGTCTCTCTCTTTCTGTGTCTCTCTCTCTCCCTGTGTCTCTCTCTCTTTCTGTGTGTCCCTCTTTCTGTGTGTCTCTCTTTCTGTGTGTCTCTCTCTTTCTCGCTCTGTGTGTGTGTGTCTCAGGAAATGTCAGGAAATGCAGCTTTGTGTCAGGTTCTGATGCTGAGCAGTGGTTGCACAGCCTTTCCTCTACAGGGAGGCAGGTTTTCCTGTGTCTACACTTCTCAATTGCAAGGCTGTGCTCACTGAGCCTGTACTTTGTCAAGGTTTTTCTAAGGTTTTGATCAGTAATCATGGTCAAATAGTTTGTCACGGAGTACTGTCGATTTAGGGCCAGATAGCACTGCATTGTGCTTTGTGCTTTTGCTTGTGTTTCCCAATAAGCAATGTAGTTTTGTTTTGATTGTGTTGTAATTTGTTTTATTCTGATTGATTGGATGTTCTGGTCCTGAGGCTTCAGTTTTTAGTAGAACAGGTTTGTGAACTCAAGACCAGCTGGATGAGGGGACTCTTTTTCTTTGCTCAGCTCTTGGCATTGCATAGATTGGTAATGATATGAGAGGGGGTCACTGTATTTTAAATGTTTTCAAAACTGAATTGCTCCTTATTTGGTTTTATTATTAGTGGATATTGGCCTAATTCTGCCCTGCATGCATCATTTGTAGTTTTCCTCTGGACATGTAGAAGAATCTTAAAGAACTCTGCATGCAGGGTTTCAATGGGGTGTTTTTCCCATTTGATGAAATCTTGTTTTGCAAGTGGACCCCACACCTCGCTGCCATAAAGTGCCATAAAGTGCAATTAGTTCAATGACACAATCAATTTGTCACGTCTAATCAAGGTGGGTGGAATCAGGCGCAGAGAGCAGATAGCGATATGAAAGTTTTATTCTCCGGTGAACAAGAAACAGGTCAACCCAATACACACAGGGTGAATAATCCAACACAGGATAAAAGACGAACCGGAGAATAAGAACACAAGATACACCGACAGACATAGATGACAAATAAACAATCCCGCACAAAACAAGGGCGGGACAACCTACATTATAAACAGACACTAATTAACTAAACACACAGGAGAAACCAATCAGACAAAACCAACAGATACACGAAAAGGGATCGGTAGTGGCTAGTAGGACGGTGACGACGACCGCCGAGCACCGCCTGAACGGGCAGGAGAGCCAACCTCGGCGGAAGTCGTGACAGTACCCCCCCCCTGACGCGCGGCCCCCGCAGTGCGCCGCCACCGTCCGTGAGGACGACCCGGAGGACGAGGTGCTGGGCAATCCGTGTGGAGGCGGTGGAATTCTATCAGGAGAGAAGGGTCCAAAATGTCCCTCACCGGAACCCAGCATCTCTCCTCCGGACCGTACCCCTCCCAGTCCACGAGGTACTGTAGGCCCCCCACCCGGCGGCCTAGAATGCAGAATGCCCTCGAACTGTATACGCCCGGGGACCCCTGGATGTCCAGAGGGGCGGAGGGACCTCAGGCACCTCACCTTCTTGCAGGGGACCAGCCACCACCGGCCTGAGGAGAGACACATGAAACGAGGGGTTAATACGGTAATACCTAGGAAGTTGTAACCTATAACACACCTCGTTTATTGTCCTCAGGCCCCACACACTGCGGCCCCAGCTTCCGACAGGGCAGGCGGAGGGACAGGTTTCGGGTCGAGAGCCAGACCCTGTCCCCGGTGCAAACACGGGGGGTCTCACTGCGGTGCTGGTCAGCGCTCCTCTTCTGCCGTTCTCCCGCTAACCGTAATGAGTCCTGAACGGCGTTCCAGGTGTCCTTGGAGCGCTATACCCATTCCTCCACCGCAGGAGCCTCGGTCTGACTCTGATACCATGGAGCCAGGACCGGCTGGTAACCTAACACACACTCAAAAGGAGACAAGTTAGTAGAGGAGTGGCGTAAGGAGTTTTGGGCTAGTTCGGCCCATGGAACATACCTTGCCCACTCACCAGGCCGGTCCCGACAATAGGACCACAGAAACCTGTCCACATCCTGGTTTACGCGCTACACCGCCCATTACTCTCGGGGTGAAAACCTGAGGTTAAGCTAACCGAGACCCCCAGTCTCTCCATAAACGCCCTCCACACTCTGGACGTGAATTGGGAACCCCGATCAGAGACGATGTCCTCAGGCACCCCATAGTGCCGGAAAACACGGGTAAACAAAGCCTCAGCAGTCTGCAGGGCCGTAGGGAGACCGGGCAACAGAATTAGACGACAGGACTTAGAAAACCAATCCACAACGACCAGGATCGTAGTACTTCCCTGGGTCGGGGGAAGGTCGGTAAGAAAGTCCACCGATAAGTGTGTCCACGGCCGTTGTGGAACGGAGAGGGGTTGTAATTTCCCTCTAGGCAGGTGCCTAGTAGCCTTGCTCTGAGCACACACTGAGCAGGAGGAGACATAAAATCTCATGTCTTTAGCCAGTGTGGGCCACCAGTATCTCCCTCTCAGACTCTGCACTGTCCTCTTGATACCAGGATGACCCGTGGAGGGAAGAGTATGAGCCCACCGAATCAGCTTGTCCCGGACCACCCTCGGCACAAACTTGGTCCCTACTGGACAGTTAGGAGGAGCCGGCTCTGACCGTGAGGCCCTCTCTATCTCAGCGTCCACCTCCCAAACCACCGGTGCCACGAGACACGACGGTGGAATGATGGGAGTTGGCTCAACTGACCGTTCCTCGGTATCTTAGAGGCGAGACAGTGCATCAGCTTTGGTGTTTTGGGAGCCTGGCCGATATGTGAGGGTAAACTGGAACCTGGTAAAAAACATGGCCCATCTAGCCTGACGTGGATTTAGTCTCTTAGCTGCCCGGATGTACTCGAGGTTACGATGGTCAGTCCAGATGAGAAAAGGGTATTTAGCCCCCTCAAGCCAATGTCTCCACACCTTCAGAGCTTTGACTACAGCTAACAACTCCCGGTCCCCCACATCATAGTTTCGCTCCGCTGGGCTGAGCTTGCTCGAAAAGAAAGCACACGGGCGGAGCTTGGATGGCACGCCCCAGTGTTGGGACAGCATGGCTCCAACCCCAGCCTCGGACGCACCCACCTTCACTATGAACGCTAAAGAGGGGTCCGGATGCACCAACACGGGCGCATTAGTGAACAGCTCCTTCAGACGACTGAAAGCTCTGCCCGCCTCTGCTGACCAGCGCAAGCGCACCGGTCCTCCCTTCAGCAGTGAGGTGATGGGAGCAGCCACCTGACCAAAACCCCGGATAAACCTCCGGTAGTAATTGGCAAACCCTAAAAACCGCTGGACTTCATTCACCGTGGTCGGAGTCGGCCAATTACGCACGGCTGTAACGCGATCATCCTCCATCACCACCCCGGAGGTGGAAATACGATACCCCAGGAAGGAAATGGACTGTTTGAAAAACTCACATTTCTCCGCCTTGCAATACAGGTCATGCTTCAGTAGTCGCCCAAGTACCTTACGCACCAGAGACACATGCTCCGTGAGTGTGGCAGAATAGAGCAAGATGTAATCAATGTACACTACCACTCCCTGCCTGATCAGGTCTCGGAGAATCTCATCTACGAAGGATTGGAAAACGGCTGGAGCATTCTTCAACCCGTATGGCATGACGCAGTACTCATAATGACCAGAAGTAGTACTAAATGCGGTTTTCCACTCATCTCCTCCCTGGATACGTACCAGATTATACGCGCTCCTCAGGTCCAGTTTTGTGAGGAAGCGCGCCCCGTGAAATGATTCCATTACCGTAGCAATGAGAGGTAGTGGGTAACTAAACCACTGCGATGGAATTTAGACCTCTATTATCAATACACAGACGCAGACCTCCATCCTTCTTCTTCACAAAAAAGAAGCTTGAGGAGATGGGTGATATGGAGGGCTGAATGTACCCCTGTCCCAGTGATTCAGAAACATATGTTTCCATCGCAACTGTCTCCTTCTGGGACAATGGATACACATGACTCCTAGGAAGTGCAGCGTTTTCCAGAAGGTTTATTGCGCAGTCCTCTCGACGATGAGGTGGTAATTGGGTCGCTTTCCCTTTACTGAAGGCGATAGCCAAATCGGCATATTCAGAGGGAATGCGCACGGTGGAAACTTGGTCTGGACTCTCCACCGTAGTCGCACCAACGGCAACTCCTATACACCTACCTGAACACTCCTCTGACCACCCCTTAAGAGCCCCCTGTCGCCAGGAAATCACCGGGTTGTGTTGAGCTAACCAGGAACCCCAACACCACTGGAAACGCAGGTGAATCTATAAGGAACAGGCTAATCTGCTCCTTATGATCACCCTGCGTTACCATGTCCAGCGGCACCGTAGCCTCCCTAATTACTCCTGACCCTAATGGTCGGCTATCTAAGGAGAGCACGGGGAAAGGTCGATCTAACGACACCAGGGGAATCCCTAGCCTTAACGCAAGCCCACGATCCATAAAATTCCCAGCTGCGCCTGAATCGACTAGCGCCTTATGCTGTAGAGAGGGGGAAAACCCAGGGAAAGAAATCAATACAAACACATGACCGACAGGAAGCTCTGAATGAGTTTGGTGCTTACTCACCTGGGGTGATCGAGCAGTGTTCCGCCTGTCCTCCCGACTCCTAGACGAGTTCCTCCAGCACCGGTCGGACGTGTGCCCTCGTCGACCACAACTGGTGCAGGAGGACACTCCTCCTCCAGTCCCACTCGAAGCCGTACCTCCTAATTCCATAGGTATAGGAACAGGGGGGCTGGGGATAGGAAACGACAGGACCTGATCCGAACGCCCGCGAGCAGCCAGCAGATTGTCGAGACGGATAGCCAGATGGATAAGTCCATCCAGTGTGAATGTGGTGTCCCGACATGCCAGCTCCCTGCAGACGTCCTCCCTGAGATTACATCTAAAATGATCAATCAAGGCCCTGTCGTTCCATCCTGCTCCTGCTGCCAAAGTCCTAAACTCTAGGGCAAAATCCTGTGCGCTCCTGATGCAGGTGGAACAGCCGTTCACCCGCCGCCCGACCCTCGGGTGGATGGTCAAATACAGCTCGGAATCGGCGGGTGAACTCTGGGTAATTATCCTTAGCCGAGTCCGGACCATTCCACACTGCGTTGGCCCACTCGAGGGCTCGCCCAGTCAAGCAGGAGACGAGGGCGCACACGCTCTCCTCTCCAGAGGGAGCAGGACGCACGGTAGCCAGGTATAGTTCCAGTTGAAGGATGAAACCCTGGCACCCAGCCGCCGATCCGTCAAACTCCCGTGGGAGTGTCAGCCGAAGAGCCCCGGAGCCAGATGTGGTCGCAGAAACAGGAGGTGATGGAGAAGGGGTTGCTAGAGATGAGGTGGGGAGGCCACCTCTCCCATCGATCCATTCTCTCCATCATTTGGTCCATAGCAGAACCAATCCGGTGAAGCACGCTGGTATGATGGAGGATCCTCTCTTCCATCGATGGGAGAGGAGACGCTGCTGCTCCTGCTGATTCCATGGTGGTGCGGGATTCTGTCACGTCTAATCAAGGTGGGTGGAATCAGGCGCAGAGAGCAGATAGCGATATGAAAGTTTTATTCTCCGGTGAACAAGAAACACGGTCAACCCAATACACAAAGGGTGAATAATCCAACACAGGATAAAAGACGAACCGGAGAATAAGAACACAAGATACACCAACAGACATAGATGACAAATAAACAATCCCGCACAAAACAAGGGCGGGACAACCTTATATACAGACACTAATTAACTAAACAACACACAGGTGAAACCAATCAGACAAAACCAACAGATACACGAAAAGGGATCGGTAGTGGCTAGTAGGACGGTGACGACGACCGCCGAGCACCGCCTGAACGGGCAGGAGAGCCAACCTCAGCAGAAGTCGTGACACAATTAGTTTAAGCCAAATTTTGATATATATTTCAATTTCAATTAGTTTTTTTTATGGCATAGAATGCCCTGTTGCTTTCTCCTCAGTTCATTCACTGCCTCATTAAGGTATCCAGTTGAGCTTATTTTTAAACCTAAGTAATTGTAGTGTATGCAGTACCAATTGAGAACTTTGGTCAAATTCCCTAAGATCTGGATCTCTCTGGAAAATCATTATTTTAATCTTTTGGGGTTTACTGCCAGGGCCCAGTACTGCTCTAGCAGGTCCAGGCTCTGCTGTAGACCATGTGCTGTGGGAGACAGCAGGCATAGTTCATCTGCAAAGAGTAGGCATTTAACCTCTGAATTGTCGAGACTAACATCAGGGGCTAAGGATTTTTCTAGAATAGTGGCCAATTTGTTTATGTAAATATTGGGCTCAGATTGCAACCCTGGCGAAGCCCCCGCCCCTGGTTAAAGAATTCTGTTATTTTATTACCAATTTTGATGCTGCACGTACTGCCAGATAACGTTGATTTAATTATGCCATATGTTTACCCCCCTACACCACTTTCAATAACTTAGAACAGTCCTGTATGACAAATATGTCAAATCAATTTCAATTGTGCTTCTTTTGCCATTTGCCTGAATATATAGTTGATGTGTTTTACTGCTAGATTGATGCCTTCCTTACTGTGAGTGAATGTGGTCTCCTCTCCAGAAAGTTATCTAAGAGTGTTTGGATATGTTAATTACCAGTTGATTTCTGTTATTCTTACATGCTGTTTTGGGCCCATCTGTATGAATTTCTGATGTTGTACAGCTTACTGAGCTGTGAATGTGTGGTTGTTTCCATGTCTGTTCTTTTGAGGAACAACATAATTTGGCTGTGATCAGACAGAGGTGTTAGTGGCTTGACGATGAACGAGATGAGAGAGAAAGGGTCAATGTCTTTAATCATATAGTCTACTGTGCTGTGGCCAAGAGGTGAGCAGTAGGTGAATCTCCCCATAGAGTCCCCCCTGTAACCTACCATTGACACTAGTACAGACCCAGGTTTCTACAGAGCTGCAACAGATCCCTTCCGTTCTTGATGATGGTGCTGTCACTGTTGCTTCTATGGGGGAGATGAAGACAGTTAGAAACAGTATGGCCTGTAATAAAGCTGTCCCCACTTGTGCTCGTTAGATCAGGGATTCTGAGGGAGGGGGGGAGATCTACTCTGAGTAATATGGGGATTCTGAGGGGGGATATATATTGGACAAAGGAACACATCTTTTTCTGTCAGTACAAGTAGTTTTTGCCGTTTTAACCAAATGTGATATTTACCAAATTTGAGGGGAACAATTAGATTTTGTAGTTTGGATTTGTACCAAATGATCAACCCTCCAGAGTCTCCGCCTCTATTGACAGAGCTGTGTTTCTGTGATGGCACAATTACCTCTCTGTAGCCTGTGGGACAGTGAGTGACAATGTCAGCCTTACACCATGTCTCCTGCAGAATGATGACGTCAACATCTTTAAGATTTGTTTTTAACTCCAGTGCTAAACTCTTCAGTCTAAAGGTTGATGAGTTTAGGCCCTGAATGTTCCACATGCAAACTAATAGTGATTTCATGTTGCAAAAATGAAAGAATAGCACAGTCAGAAATACAGTAACTACTGAGTTGTTCAGACAGATAAACATGTTAACAGCAATACAGTAACTACTGAGTTATTAAGAGAGATAAACATGTTAACAGCAATACAGTAACTACTGAGTTGTTCAGAGAGATAAACACTAACTACTAACTACTGAGTCGTTCAGAGAAATAAACATGTTAACAGCAATACAGTAACTACTGAGTTGTTCAGAGAGATAAACACCAACTACTAACTACTGAGTTGTTCAGAGAGATAAACACCAACTACTAACTACTGAGTTGTTCAGAGAGATAAACATGATAACAGGATGACAGAAATACAGTAACTACTAACTACTGAGTTGTTCAGAGAGATAAACATGATAACAGGATAACATAAATACAGTAACTACTAACTACTGAGTTGTTCAGAGAGATAAACATGATAACAGGATAACATAAATACAGTAACTACTAACTACTGAGTTGTTCAGAGAGATAAACATGATAACAGGATGACAGAAATACAGTAACTACTGAGTTGTTAAGAGTGGGATAAACAAGACAACAGCAAACAATTTTTTCTGTTCTCTCTCTATATATATATTGTGGCAAAGAAGGGGGTCGAGTGGTAAACGGCAGATATGTGAGAGCAGAACTAATAAACGGGCTCTGCCCGATCACTAAAATGGCCACCCCTGTCAGAACTACAGATCACAAAATGGCCGACCATCAAAACTACAAGTCCCAGAAGCAAGGGGAACCCTCAGAAGGTGGAGCCAACCCACAGATAAAGGGTCAAGAAAAACCAGGATATACAGTTGAAGTTGGACGTTGACATGCACTTAGGTTGGAGTCATTAAAACTCGTTTTTCATCCACTCCACACATTTTTTGTTAACAAACTATAGTTTTGGCAAGTTGGTTAGGATATCTACTTTATGCATGACACAAGTCATTTTTCCAACAATTGTTTACAGACAGATTATTTCACTTATAATTCACTGTACCACAATTCCAGTGGGTCAGAAGTTTACATGCACTACGTTGACTGTGCCTTTAAACAGCTTGGACAATTCCAGAAAAGGATGTCATGGCTTAGAAGCTTCTGAAAGGCTAATTGACATAGTTTGAGTCAATTGGAGGTGTACCTGTGGGTGTATTTCAAGGCCTACCTTCAAACTCATTGCCTCTTTGCTTGACATCATGGGAAATCAAAAGAAATCAGCCAAGACGTCAAAGAAATTGTAATTTCCAAACGCCTGAAGGTACCACGTGTCACGGGATACTAGGAGTGGTGGGTGGAATCATTGTTCAGTAGATCGTCAATTTATTCTCCTGCGCAAAAAAACGGTCACGCCAACATACAGGGCGCATACAATTGACCAGCCCAAACACAGGACCAAATAGTCCGGAGAATACACATACGAAAACCACCATACGACAGAGTAGCAAACAACAATCCCGCACAAAACAAGGGCGGGACAACCTACTATATATAAGGACGCTAATTAAACCAAAAAACACACAGGTGAAACTAATAAGACAAAACCAACAGACAAAACGAAAAAGGGATCGGTAGTGGCTAGTAGGATGGTGACGACGACCGCCGAGCACCGCCCGAACAGGCAGGGGAGCCAACTTCGGCGGAAGTCGTGACCTCCCACAAAACCCCAAGACAAAAACACACCACAATAACCCATGTCACACCCTGGCCTGACCGAATAAATGAAGAATAAACATAATATATTTAGA
The DNA here is from genome assembly GCF_036934945.1 of Oncorhynchus masou masou. NCBI lineage: Eukaryota > Metazoa > Chordata > Actinopteri > Salmoniformes > Salmonidae > Oncorhynchus > Oncorhynchus masou. The sequence goes on along the minus strand of NC_088229.1, from coordinate 10,102,239 downwards.
CCAGGGCGTGACAGGTCCAAAATGTCCCTCACCGGAACCCAGCATCTCTCCTCCGGGCCGTACCCCTCCCAGTCCACGAGGTACTGTAGGCCCCCCCACCCGGCGTCTCGAATCCAGAATGCCCCGAATCGTGTACGCCGGGGACCCCTCGATGTCCAGAGGGGGCGGAGGGACCTCAGGCACCTCACCTTCTTGCAGGGGACCAGCCACCACCGGCCTGAGGAGAGACACAAGAAACGAGGTGTTAATACGGTAATACCTAGGAAGTTGTAACCTGTAACACACCTCGTTAATTCTCCTCAGGACTTTGAATGGCCCCACACACTCTGGACGTGAATTGGGGACCCAGATCAGAAATGTTGTCCTCAGGTACCCCATAGTGCCGGAAGTCATGGTTAAACAAGGCCTCCGCAGTCTGCAGGGCCGTGGGGAGACCGGGCAACGGGATGAGACGACAGGACTTAGAAAACCGATCCACAACGACCAGGATCGTAGTACTTCCCTTGGACGGGGGAAGGTCGGTAAGAAAGTCCACCGATAAGTGTGTCCACGGCCGTTGTGGAACGGGGAGGGGTTATAACTTCCCTCTAGGCAGATGCCGAGGAGCCTTGCACTGAGCACACACTGAGCAGGAGGAGACATAAAATCTCACGTCTTTAGCCAGCGTGGGCCACCAGTATCTCCCTCTAAGACTCCGCACTGTCCTCTCGATGCCAGGATGACCCGAGAAGGGGAGAGTATGAGCCCACCGGATCAGCTTATCCCGGACCCCCCTCGGCACATACTGAGTCCCCACTGGACAGTTAGTGGGGGCCGGCTCTGACCGTGAGGCCTCCTCTATCTCCGCATCCACCTCCCATACCACCGGTACCACGAGACATGACGGTGAAATGATGGGAGTTGGCTCAACGGACCACTCCTTGGTATCATAGAGGCGGGACAGCACGTCGACTTTGGTGTTTTGGGAGCCTGGCCGGTATGAGATTGTAAACCGAAACCTGGTAAAAAACATGGCCCATCTAGCCTGACGTGGATTTAGTCTCCTCGCTGCCCGGATATACTCGAGATTACGATGGTCAGTCCAGATGAGAAAAGGGTGTTTCGCCCCCTCAAACCAATGTCTCCCCACCTTCAGAGCCTTAGCTGTAGTCAACAACTCCCGGTCCCCCACGTCATAGATTCGCTCCGCTGGACCAAGCGCGCACGCCCGAGCGCTGGGACAGCACGGCTCCAACCCCAGCCTCGGACGTATCCACCTCCACTATGAACACTAAAGAGGGGTCCGGATGCGCCAACACGGGCGCATTGGTGAACAGCTCTATCAAGCGACTGAAAGCTCTGCCCGCCTCTGCTGACCAACGCAAGCGCACTGTCCTCCCTTCAGCAGTGAGGTGATGGGAGCAGCCACCTGACCAAAACCCCGGATAAAAACGGGGTGGCAGCTTCATGTTGTGGGGGTGCTTTGCTGCAGGAGGGACTGGTGCACTTCACAAAATAGATGGCTTCATGAGGTACGAAAATTATGTGGATATATTGAAGCAACATCTCAAGACATCAGTCAGGAAGTTAAAGCTTGGTTGCAAATGGGTCTTGCAAATGGACAATGACCCCAAGCATACTTCCAAAGTTGTGGCAAAATGGCTTAAGGACAACAAATTCAAGGTTTTGGAGTGGCCATCACACTGCCCTGACCTCAATCCTATAGAACATTTGTGGGCAGAACTGAAGGCATGTGCGAGAAGGGAGACCTACAAACCTGACTCAGTTACACCAGCTCTGTCAGGAGGAATGGGCCAAAATTCACCCAAATTATTGTGGGAAGCTTGTGGAAGGGTACCCGAAATGTTTGACCCAAGTTAAACAATTTAAAGGCAAAGCTACCAAATACTAATTGAGTGTATGTGAACTTCTGACCCACTGGAAATGTGATGAAAGAACTGAAAGGTGAAATAAATCATTCTCTCTACTATTATTCTGACATTTCATATTCTTAAAATGAAGTGGTAATCCTAACTGACCTAAGACAGGGAATATGTACTAGGATTAAATGTTAGGAATTGTGAAAAACAGAGTTTAAATGTATTTTGTTAAGGTGTATGTAAACATCCGACTTCAACTGTAAATATATTCCTATTCATTGAACAAGTACATTTTTAGTAGGCGTGTGTGTATGTGTGTGTGTGTGTGTGTGTGTGTGCATGCTTTTGTGTGTGTGTGCAGGTTTAGTGCAGATGTATTGGAGGAGCTGTTTAATCTCACTCAATCCTACAGGGTTCTCCTGTCCTCTGACGACCTCCACGTAGCTGCGCTGGTCCTGATGTTGGACCCTGTGGAGTGGAGGGGGGCCATGTCTGAGACGCAAAGCTTCCTCTTTGGTCTGGTAGAGATGGTGGTCGGGCTGGGCCCGGTCCAGTCTGGCTAAGCCGATGGAAGTGGTGATGCTCTGGTGGTGGGTGGGGCCTGTGGGGTGCGCTGGGTCTGGTGTGGCGTTGAAGGGGCCTGAGGCTCCTTGGCGGTGCAGTGGTCTGGTAGGTGTCTCTGGGTGGTCCTCTGTCCAGTGCGGCATGGGGTGTTTGTCTACCAAGTGCCACATCCTTTAGAGACTCGGCAATCATCCCAACTGTCTCCTTCCTCAGGTGGGAGTGGTTGTGCAGATGCTCTGGGGTGATTTTTGGGTGGTGGGGCAACGTGCACGTTCGGGAGTAGGCCACACCCTCTGGTGAAGTCAGCGTTGACTTTCTGAATGGTACGGGGATGAAAGTCTTTGCGGGGCAGCAGAGTGGTAATGTGGGAGTTGGGGAACCACTTAGAGGCCCTCTCTGCTATTCAGTTGACCTGGCTGCTTACTCTCTCCTGCTCCACTCACAGGTTGTTGATGCCGGTGTGAATAATAATAAATTCTCTCTCTCACACACTCACACAGCATGGAGAGCAGTGGACAGCGAGGGCATCCTTTGAACTTTGCGGCAGAAACACCACACAGTCCACCACATTTCAGGGGGAATGCAAGATAGCTAGACAGCGAGAGAGAGAGCTGCTCACGCTGACTGAACAGAGAGGCAATGGATTTATGCGGGCAGTCTCACTTTGAACAAAGCTAAGCTCAAGTTCACATCTCGAGCTAGAGCATCAACTGGCATTGATCCGCCGAGCTTGGACAACAGACAACACAAACAATTGTTAAGTCAGTCAGAAAACAACCCAGCAAAATAGCTCCTTAAAATGGAAATTAAAGAGAAGAATATTGTGTACTTTCACTTAATTCCTAGAGAACATCAATTCTGTTGTCAATAAAAACTCTACAAGAGGATTTAACGACAATAAGGAGGACCATTGTTCAGACTGCAAATCAGATTTCAAGGCCATTAGTGGTGTGGCTGAGAAAGCAATCCTCAGAATAATGCTGTCCATAGAGTTAGACAGAAGGCACACTTGCCACTAAGCTCATTTTAGCATTGGCAGCGTCATTGTAAGCTTTCACCATTTTAAGGTTGTCAAATTGATGGATTCTCTTTCCAACTCTCTCTATGAATGTAGCCTATAACTTACAATGCTCAGCTTTGTTATTGGCTTTGCATGGCATTGCAGATCTCCAAACCATCCTCATGAATCATGAAGAAGTTAAAGATGCAGGTGTGTGAACGAGAGGCATGATTACCTGAGAAGAAGGACATGGTGATAGAGGTTGATTCACCTTCTGATTCTAATACCCACTTACTTCCTTTCATGAGCAGCGAAGATACACTAAACTTAACCACGGTCCAAACATGCAATTCAGAAAGTATTCAGACTGAATTCAGAAAGTATTCAGACCCCTTCCCTTTTTCCACATGTTGTTATGTTACAGCCTTATTCTAAAATGGATTTAAAAAATGTCCCCTCAATCTACACACAATACTCCACAATGACAAAGCAAAAAACATAATTTTAGAAATGTTTGCAAGTGTATTAAAAATAAAATCCAGAAATATCTTATTTACAGACCCTTTACTATGAGACAATTGAGCTCACCCACCCGAGCCACCGCCTGTTCACCCCGCTATCATCCAGAAGGCGAGGTCAGTACAGGTGCATCAAAGCTGGGACCGAGAGACTGCAAAACAGCTTCTATCTCAAGGCCATCAGACTGTTAAACAGCAACCACTAACATTGAGTGGCTGCTGCCAACACACTGACTCAACTCCAGCCACTTCAATAATGGGAATTGATGGGAAATTATGTAAAATATATCACTAGCCACTTTAAACAATGCTTCCTAATATAATGTTTACATACCCTACATTATTCATCTCATATGTATATGTATATACTGTACTCTATATCATCTACTGCATCCTTATGTAATACATGTATCACTAGACACTTTAACTATGCCACTTTGTTTACATACTCATCTCATATGTATATACTGTACTCGATACCATCTACTGTATCTTGCCTATGTTGCTCTGCACCATCACTCATTCATATCCTTATGTACATATTCTTTATCCCCTTACACTGTGTATAAGAAATTTGTTTTGGAATTAGTTAGATTACTTGTTGGTTATTACTGCATTGTCGGAACTAGATGCACAAGCATTTCGCTACTCTCGCATTAACATCTGCTAACCATGTGTATGTGACAAATAAAATTTGATTTGATTTGAGGTGAATCCTGTTTCCATTGAAATGTTTTTACACCTTGATTGGAGTCCACCTATGGCAAATTCAATTGATTGGACATGATTTGGAAAGGCACACACCTGTCTATATATGGTCCCACATTTGACAGTGCATGTCAGAGCAAAAAACCAAGCCATGAGGTCAAAGGAAATGTCCATAGAGCTCCGAGGCAGGATTGTGTCGAGGCAATGATCTGGGGAAGGGTACCGAAGCATTTCTGCAGCATTGAAGGTCCCCAAGAACACAGTGACCTCCATCATTCTTAAGTGGAAGAAGTTTGGAACCACCAAGACTCTTCCTAGAGCTGGCCGCCCAGCCAAACTGAGCAATCGGGGGAGAAGGGTCTTGGTCAGGGAGGTGACCAAGAACCTGATGGTCACCCTGAGAGAGCTCCAAGGTTCCTCTGTGGAGATGGGAGAAACTTCCAGAAGGACAACCATCTCTGCAGCACTCAACCAATCAGGCCATTATGGTAGAGTGGCCAGACAGAAGCCACTCCTCAGTAAAAGGCACAGGACAGCTCGCTTGGAGTTTGCCACAAGGCACCTAAGGACTCTCAGACCATGAGAAACAAGATTATCTGGTGTGATGAAAACAAGATTGAACTCTGGCCTGAATGCCAAGCGTCACTTCTGGAGGAAACCTTGCACCATCCCTACAGTGAAGCATGGTGGTGGTGGCAGCATCATGCTGTGGGGATGTTTTTCAGCGGCAGTGGCTGGGAGACTAGTCAGGATCGAGGGAAAGATGAATGGAGCAAAGCACAGAGAGATCTTTGATGAAAACCTGCTCAAGAGCGCTCAGGACCTGAGACTGGGGCGAAGGTTCACCTTCCAAAAGGACAACAACCCAACAAAGCAGCCAAGATAACGCAGGAGTGGCTTCGGGACAATGTCCCAGAGTGGCCCAGCCAGAGCCCGGACTTGAACCCAACATCTCTGGAGAGACCAGAAAATAGCTGTGTAGCAACACTCCCCATTCAACCTGACAGAGCTTGAGAGTATTTGCTGAGAAGAATGGGAGAAACTCCCCAAATACAGGTGTGCCAAGCTTGTAGCGTCATACTTAAGAAGACTGGAGTCGCTGCCATAGGTGCTTCAACAAAGTACTGAGTAAAGGGTCTGAATACTTACACATATTTGATATTTTTTATTTTTGTATACATTTGCAAAAATGTCCAAAAACCTGTTCTTGCTTTGTCATTATGGGACATTGTCTGTAGATTGATGAGGGAAAAAACTATTTATACATTTTAGAATAAGGCTGTAACATGTGGAAAAAAACAACATTGAGACTGGTGTTATGCGGGTACAATTTAATGAAGCTGCCAGTTGAGGACTTGTGAGGCATCTGTTTCTCAAACTAGACACTCTAATGTACTTGTCCTCTTGCTCAGTTGTGCATCGGGGCCTCCCACTCCTCTTTCTATTCTGGTTAGAAACAGTATGCGCTGTTCTGTGAAGGGAGTAGTACACAGCGTTGTACAAGATCTTCAGTTTCTTGGCAATTTCTCGTGTGAAATAGCCTTAATTTCTCAGACCAAGAATAGACAGACAGGTTTCAGAAGAAAGTCTTTGTTTCTGGCCATTTTGAGCCTGTAATCGAACCCACAAATGCTGATGCTCCAGATACTCAACTAGTCTAAAGAAGGCCCGTTTTATTGCTTATTTAATCAGGACAACAGTTTTCAGCGGTGCTAACATAATTGTAAAAGCGTTTTCTAATGATCAATTAGCCTTTTAAAATTATAAACTTAGATTATCTAACACAACATGCCATTGGAACACAGCAGTGATGGTCGCTGATAATGGGCCTCTGAACGCCTATTTATATATTCCATTAAAAGTCAGCTGTTTCCAGCTGCAGTGGTCATTTCAAACAGTAACAATGTCTACACTTTATTTCTGATCAATTTGATTATTTTTGTTATTTTAATGGACAAAAAAATGTGCTTTTCTTTCAAAAACAAGGAAATTCCTAAGTGACCACAAACCTTTGAACAGTAGTGTAGTGTATATATATACACACTGAACAAAAATATAAATGCAACAAGCTACAATTGCAACGATTTTACTGAGTTACAGTTCATAAGGAAGTCAGTAAATTTAAATAAATAAATTAGGCCCTAATCTATGAATTTCACATGACTGGGAATACAAATATGAATCTGTTTGTCACAGATACCTTTAAAAAAAGTAGGGTGTGGATCAGAAAACCAGTCAGTATCTGGTGTGACCACCATTTGTCTCATGCAGCGTGACATCTCCTTCGGGAATAGAGTTGATTAGGCTGTTAATTGTGGCCTGTGGAATGTTGTCCCACTCATCTTCAATGGCTGTGTGAAGTCGATATTAGTGGGAACTGGAACATGCTGTCATACACGTTGATCCAGAGCTTCCCAAACATGCTCAATTTCTGGTGAGTATGCAGGCCATGGAAGAACTGGGACGTTTTCAGCTTGTAGGAATTGTGAACAGATCCTTGCGACATGGGGCCGTGCATTATCATGCTGAAACATGAGGTGATGACGGTGGATGTATGGCACAACAATGGGCCTCAGGATCTCATCAAGGTATCTCTATGCATTCAAATTGCCATTGATAAAAGCCATGCCAGTGGCTATCGAAGGTGAGCATTTGCCCACTGAAGTTGGTTACGTCGCCGAACTGCAGTCAGGTGAAGAGTCTGGTGAGGAGCACGTAGATGAGCTTCCCTGAGACGTTTTCTGACAGTTTTTGCAGAAAATGCTTTGATTGCACAGACCCACAGATTCAACAGCTGTCGGGATGGCTGGTCTCAGACGATTCCGGAGGTGAAGAAGCCGGATGTGAAGGTCATGGGCTGGCGTGGTAACACATGGTCTGCGGTTGTGAAAATGTTTGGGAGTATGTATAAGTGACTCTGAACGGGCGCACCAGTTTGAGTGTGTCAAGAACTGCAACGCTGCTGGGTTTTTCACACTCAACAGTTTCCCTGTGTGAATCAATAATTGTCCACCACGCAAAGGACATCCAGCCAACTTGACACAGATGTGGGAAGCATTGGAGTCAACATGGACTAGCATCACTGTGGAACGCCCAACAAATCGAGGCTGTTCTGAGGGGTGGGAGGGCAGCGGGGCTTTCATGTTTTGTACACTCAGTGTATATGAGGATCTGGGATATATGATTTAATGCATCATGTCCAGATAGTACATCATCATTATCTGCCTTGTTCGGAGGAACTCAGAAACACAACTCTGTAGCTCATAGTGACAGTGACGCAGTCTGGTTAGGGAAATGGAATGTGTAGGTCAGACAATAATATGGATACTAGCCTACATAAGGAACATTTCCCTCACAAAATGAACAACAACCAACCACCCAGAACACTGACAACAGTAATGGAGTGTATCACCAAACAGCCCAACACAGATTCACTCTTTACTGCACTACACAATCATCAACACGCCAGACAGTGGGAGGCCTGGTATCTTTCATCTCCATGAAGAGGAACCTCGTATCTTTAATGGATGCCCGTATGAAATATTTATCACCCCAACATCCTGCCTGCCGAGGTAATTGTCTCCAGCATGCTAACGGTTAGAGAAGGGCAGCGCGCTAGCGACATGCTAGCTTTCAGAGTCAGGGTTGAGGGGCGGGCGGTTAGCGTGGAAAGTGGGGTGGAGCAGCGGCTTAAGGTTAAAGTGCTGTTATCCTGACAGCAGGTAAGTGGTGTTTAGTGGAGATTAATGCCGTTTATCAAATACCTGAGCCTTCTGCCCGCCCTTCCCTGGCTAGTAGTGAGCGACTGAATATGATGTGAATTGTGGAGAGACTTTTTAAAAATGGGAGCAACTTAGATGTTGTGATGTGTCACATGATCTGTCAATATAGCTTGAGGTATTGAATAATGTCTCAGTTAAATTAGATTTTACCGTGAAATGCTTTCTTACACGCCCTTAACCAACAATGCAGTTAAGAAAAATATTTACTAAATAAATAAGTAGACTGGTAGACTGCTCTCCCGACTGGTAGACTGCTCTACCGACTGGTAGAGACTGCTCTCCCGACTGGTAGACTGCTCTCCCGACTGGTAGCGACCGCTCTCCCGACTGGTAGCGACCGCTCTCCCGACTGGTAGAGACTGGTAGAGACTGCTCTCCAGACTGGTAGCGACCGCTCTCCCGACTGGCAGAGACAGCTCTCTAGACTGGTAGAGACTGCTCTCTAGACTGGTATAGACTTCTCTCCTGACTGGTAGAGACTGGTAGAGACTGCTCTCCAGACTGGTAGAGACTGCTCTCCCGACTGGTAGAGACTGCTCTCCCGACTGGTAGAGACTGCTCTCCCGACTGGCAGACTGCTCTCCCGACTGGTAGACTGCTCTCCCGACTGGTAGACTGCTCTCCCGACTGGTAGACTGCTCTCCCGACTGGTAGCGACTGCTCTCCCGACTGGCAGACAGCTCTCTAGACTGGTAGAGACTTCTCTCCTGACTGGTAGAGACTGCTCTCCAGACTGGTAGAGACCACTCTCCAGACTGGTAGAGACTGGTAGAAACTGCTCTCTCAACTGATAAAGACTGCCCCCCCACTGGTAGAGAATGCTCTCCAGACTGGTAAAGACTGGTAGAGACTGGAAGAAACTGCTCTGCTGACAGGTAGAGTCTGCTCTCCCAACTGGTAGAGACTGGTAGAGACTGCTCTCCTGACTGGTAGAGACTGGTAGAGTCTGCTCTCCTGACTGGTAGAGACTGGTAGAGACTGCTCTCCAGACTGGTAGAGACTGGTAGAGACTGCTCTCCAGACTGGTAGAGTCTGCTCTCCCGACTGGTAGAGACTGGTAGAGACTGCTCTCCAGACTGGTAGAGACTGGTAGAGACTGCTCTCCAGACTGGTAGAGACTGGTAGAGACTGCCAGACTAGAGACCAGACTGCTCTCCAGACTGGTAGAGACTGCTCTCCAGACTGGTAGAGACTGGTAGAGACTGCTCTCCAGACTGGTAGAGTCTGCTCTCCCGACTGGTAGAGACTGGTAGAGACTGCTCTCCAGACTGGTAGAGTCTGCTCTCCCGACTGGTAGAGACTGGTAGAGACTGCTCTCCAGACTGGTAGAGTCTGCTCTCCCGACTGGTAGAGACTGGTAGAGACTGCTCTCCAGACTGGTAGAGTCTGCTCTCCCGACTGGTAGAGACTGGTAGAGACTGCTCTTCCGACTGTTAGAGACCTCTCTCCAGACTGGTAAAGACTGGTAGAAACTGCTCTCCCGACTGGTAGAGACTGTTCTACATACTGATAGAGACTGGTAGAAATTCCTCTCCCGACTGGTAGAGACCGCTCTCCAGACTGGTAGAGAATGGTAGAGAATGGTAGAGACTGCTCTCCAGACTGGTAGAGAATGGTAGAGAATGGTAGAGACTGGTAGAGACTGCTCTCCAGACTGGTAGAGAATGGTAGAGAATGGTAGAGACTGGTAGAGACCGCTCTCCAGACTGGTAGAGACTGGTAGGGACTGGTAGAGACTGCTCTCCAGACTGGTAGAGAATGGTAGAAATTGCTCTGCCGACTGGTAGAGACTGCTCTCCAGACGGGTAGAGACAGGTAGAGACTGCTCTCCAGACTGGTAGAGACTGGTAGAGACCGTAGATACTGCTCTCCAGACTGGTAGAGACTGGTAGAGACCGCTCTCCAGACTGGTAGAGACTGGCAGAGACTGGTAGAAACTGCTCTGCCGACTGGTAGAGACTGCTCTCCAGACATATTCTGCAAAGAAGCAATTTTTTTCTCCAGCCTCAGCCAGAGAGAGCCACAGGCTCAGAGGTAATTGACCTAGTAAAAGGCCCTGGTATTAGCGGTTTCAGGAAAAGAGAGAGAGAGAGAGAGGAGGCGGGAGAGTGGGAAAAGGCAAGAAGAAAAAGGGGAGAGAGAAAGAGAGAGAAGAAAATGTGTGTGTGTGTGTGTGTGTGTGTGTGTGTGTGTGTGTGTGTGTGTGTGTGTGTGTGTGTGTGTGTGTGTGTGTGTGTGTGTGTGTGTGTGAGAGACAGAAAGTGAAAGAGAGAGAGGTGTGTAAAAATAACAGAAGGCCCAGTAAACAGAGAGAGAGGGCGGCATGTCAAATGGCTTGCCGTGACTATCTACCCATCCCTCACCATCCAGGTAGCTGGGGGTTCCCACCCCCGAGTGGCGGCCTGTCTGACCCGCTTCCAGACTCCCACTCGCCCTCGGGGAGCAGAGGCGAGTCAGCCTGCGCTGAGCTCGATTTAGCCGCCGCCACGGCAACCACAGCGAGGGGGGCTACAGTGCTTCTGGAGTCCTGGCTTTCAAAGCCTCTCTCCATCAAAGGGTAGCTGACAACCTGAAAGCCACTGAGTGGGGGGGGGGGGAGAGAGAATAAGGAGGGATAGAGAGGGAGACAGGATAGTGGAAGATGGAGGTAGAGGAGTAATTGGGAGGGAGTAAGCCATAGGAGGTGTAAAGGGGAAGAGAAAGAGCGAGACAGAGAGAGAGGGATAACACATCCATGTATTGCAACTCTAACCCCAACACTAAACGGGCCAAACATGGGATAAAAAAATGGTGGAAGCTGTGTAAAACATAGCTGTAGTTTGGCACTGGGTTGACGTAATGCTAGTGTCAGAGATGATAAACTAGGGCAGCTGATGTCATAGACCTGCATAGCTCTACAAAAGGGCCATGGGATGGGCAACATTGAGGCTTGAAAGTCACACCGGGACGTCAAAATTGAATGGAAGGCTGGGGCAAAAAGTGGACATTCGCAACATTAGCTAACAGTCTGAGAAGGTAGCGTGCGTGTGGCAAATCAAATTGTCTGTTTCGGGCCTGAACTGCCAAGAGCAATAATGTGGTCGTCTAGGCTTTTATTTACATGTAGTAGGAATAACTAAATCATTTGATTATTGATGCTAAAATGTCACAATAATCCTTCCATATATTAGCTGCTTGTTTCACCATAACATTTTTGAATGTTTGTTCAAATTGTCCAAAGGGTACCAAAAATGTCTGCACCATTGAAGGTCCCCAAGAAAACAGTGCCCTTCATCATTCTTAAATGGAAAAAGTTTGGGAACCACCAAGACTCTTCCTAGAGCTGGCCACCCGGTCAAACTGAGCAATCGGGGGAGAAGAGCCTTGGTCAGGGAGGTGACCAAGAACCTGACGGTTAACTTGAGAGACCTCCAGAGTTCCTCTGTGGAGATGGGAGAACCTTCCAGAAGGACAACCCTCTCTGCAGCACTCAACCAATCAGGCCTTTACGATAGAATGTCCAAACGGAAGTCACTCCTCAGTAAAAGGCACATGACAGCCTGCTTGGAGTTTGTCTCTTTGGCCTGAATGCAAAGTGTCACATCTGGAGGAAACCTGGCACCATCCCTACAATAAAGCATTGTGGTGGCAGCATCATACTGTGGGGGTGTTTTTCAGTGGCAGGGACTGGGAGTTTAGTCAGGATCGAGGGAAAGATGAATGAAGCAATGTACAGAGAGGTCCTTGATGAAAACCTGCTCCAGAGCACTCAGGACCTCAGACTATGGCGAAGGTTCACCTTCCAACAGGACAATGACCCTAAGCACACAGTGCAGGAGTGGGTTTGAGAAAAGTCTCTGAATGTCCTCGAGTGGCCCAGCCATAGCCCAAACTTGAACCCGAACATCTCTGGAGAGACCTGAAAATCACTGTGCAACGATGCTCCCCATCCAACCTGACAGAGCTTGGATGATCTGCAGAGAAGAATGGGGAAAATCCCGAAATGCAGGTGGTGCCAAGCTTGTAGCGTCATACCCAAGAAGACTTGAGGCTGTAATCGCTATCAAATGTGCTTCAACAAAGTACTAAGTAAAGGGTCTGAATATTTATATAAATGTGATATTTCAGTTTTCAATTTTTTTACAGATTTCCCAAAAATTCTAAAAACCTGTTTTTGTTTTGTCATCATGGGGTATGGTGTGTACAGTGATGAGGGGGGGAAAAACAATGTAATCCATTTTAGAATAAGGCTGTAATGTAAAAAAAAGTGGAAAAAGTCCAGGGGTCTGAATACTTATTGAACGCTCTCTATTTATTTATTTTGACTAAATAGACCGTATTTAATCACCTTGCTGACCGCATCACCCTATTGCCTATCCCTGCTCTAGAATGTGCTGAAATAGGCAGCCAGCCATCTTGGTCAGGGATAAATTCTCTATTTAATTCTATGGTTGGCATAACATTGGCATAACCTACAGTGGTGTGGGCGTTGGCGGTTCCTTGATGTCTTCCATCATCTTCACTAGGCTGGCTTGAGTCGTCGATGGGGAGAGATCACAGAGTCTGATAGCAGCTGATATTTGTAAGACTCTGCTGTTTTCACCTGGAAATAGAAGAGGGTTTGATGTACACGGTTCACAGTTCCCAAAACATTTATTGTCCAATAGTCAGTGCTGGAATTTCAGTTTCCTGAATTTACTGAATTGGAATGGAATTGACCCAATCCCCAACCCTGGTAACCGCAAGTGAAAGTTGGACATATTCCTGGCGTCCATTTTGTGTCACCCGTTGTTTTCTCTCCCTCAATCCGCAGTTGCACTTCCATGGAAAATGAAGACACATGGAAGAGCTCCAAGACATCTCCTTCTTCAATAATTTTGGTCGCATCACCTATCGTGGTAATACAAACAGGCCTCAATGAATAATCAAGACCATTCAGTTTTCCACTGCAACGCCAAAGAGACTTCTTTTCAATCCCACTCAACATCCAAAGCCCTTGATCGGGAGCTTCACTGTGACAGGTCACTGTGTTATAACAAAAGGAAAGCGAGCCATCTCGCTCCTTCTCTCTTTGTCTCCCTCCCACCCCTGAGCTACCTCTTTCCCTCCCTCCCTCTCCCGTCAGTAGGATAGGTGATTAGCATATGACAATGTTCTGAGTTGTGTCGAAGCACCTGCCAGGTTCCATCTCGTGAATAGATCCCATCTACATCCCATCTCCATCAGTTAGCATGCAGAGCAGACGACTCCACTGACACACCCTGCCCTGTCATTTGAAGGAAGTCATCACATCACGTCATGTACGCTCATCTTCGCCGCATCAAATCTACAAGAACAAAAAAACAAACGCTGCCAGTCTAAGAGCTGGACCCGTATTCATAAAGTTTCTCAGAGTAAGAGTGCTGATCTAGAATCAGCGTTGCCTTCCGCCGGTTGTGATCATAATCAATACGATTACATGGACATGATCCTAGATCAGCCTTCAGACATGTTATGAATACGGGCCCAGGAAGTTGTGTGAGGTGCACATGGCATTGTCATGCAGGACGGTACACTGTCTTAGCATTCAATAGCAGACGGCTGTAATAAGATCCATCGTCAGTCTGCTATCTCATAGTGCCGAGAAGCACTATGTGAACTACTATCCACGTTGGGCATTAGCATTCAGTGCAGGGTGTGATGCACGGTAGTGTTATGATTGGAGATGATCACCCCAGAGTTAGGCGTCTCGTGAAAACAATGCGCAGAGATGAGGTAGATCAATAACGAATGGGAGTGATGGCTCCTCGCTGACAGCAGGCATTACAGGGAAGAGACAACAGATGCCAGGACTGTCGGAATCCTAATCGAAGTAATTTACACTCCTGTCAGGTAAGGCTCTGGTTCAAATGAATCAGGTGTAAGTACCCCCCCCCTCCAACACATGCAAGAGTTAATGCACGCACACAACAACAACACACACACACACCAAGGTTTCAGTTAGCCGGTAATAGCAGTCTTTTGCCCCCCCCCCCCCAAAAAAAAATGTGAAGTGGATAATTAAAGTTGGCACCGACCAATAGTCTGGCAGAAGAAAAAGCGCATTGCCAAATAATAATGCATTTTAGCCTATTTATTAAAATACCTGTCGCTGAGATCTGCTGCTGCTGCTGTTTGTTTCTGCTGAAGTGAAACAGGCTTTTATAAGCCCAATCCTTGTGCAAGCAATTCTAAATGCAATTGCAAGTTTAAAAAACGGTTTTGTTGGCCACCATTAAAAATAGCTACTATTTTTTATTTCTCAACTGGTAGTTGAAGCGCGCTTCCCATTTGCCAGTCAAGTGGATAAACTAGGCAGGCTTCAGCATGTCACGCACCAGTTTGCAATGAGCTGGAGGCAGTATGCATTTTGAAAACATATACTTAATTGTTAGAAACCCGAACATTTTGCTACATATGAGGCACGTCTTACCTTGCTTTAAAGTAGGCTAGCCAAAATCGAACCAAACGTGCAGGCAATTCTTATATAAAGACTTCAATATGCCATTGAAACCAGTAGTCTTTTCTCTCATGTTCTAATGGTTTTCAAATCAACTGTCTTTCATTCTCCAGCAGCCAAAAGGCACAATCCTAGTATTATTAGTATCCCATGATAGTTGTTGCATCCTTAGATCTCCCCTCTTCCAAAGTGTCTAGCATATATTTTCATCTTCCTCTCATGAAAGTGCGGTGTGCTTTTGACAACAGTGTTTTCCTGCTAATTGCGTTATGGGATGCACATCCGCACATCCGCACACTACTACTACTACACACTACTACTACTACACACTACTACTACTACACACTACTACTACTACACACTACACACTACTACACACTACTACTACTACACACTACTACTATTACACACTACACGCCTACTGCCTTGTGTGCATTGCTGCGCTTATGATGTGAAGAACTCATTTTTCAACATTTTAAGCTAAATGCTCTTACATGAGTTTTTGAACATGTAGCCCAGGGCTACTGTTGTATGAATTTGGGATCTATCATCTCACAACTGTCCCAGAGTCTGTTTTGGAAAAGGCTATTTCTTTCTCGCACAAAACGAATAGGTCAACTTTTCTACTATGGGGGTTTGTAGACTGACATACTTGTGATTTTGTTGCTCGTTACTCATCTTGTTGGCTGAAGAAAAGGTCATGTGGACAGTTACATCGGTAAGAAGTACGCACGCCATTGCATCATCGAGTTCCGTGAATATGAATGACCATGATGTAAATGTGATTTCTGTCACTCTGAGCACCGTGGGTGGACGTCCTAATCAGGTTACGCACCCAATGCACATGGGTCCGGTACATTTCTTATGTCTGGGAAATTAAAAATGCTGCCTGTCAAATGTCTGGCGCCACGTTTTCTTAACGGAAACCCTGACACACACACAGGAAATCCACCGAAGGGAGTGATCCCCACACCCCCCTGTCTCATCCTGATCAGCAGCAGCCTGCCAATGAGAGTAGACATCAAGCCTGCTTAAAGTAGATAAAATATGACCTATAATTAATTACAATATGAGTGAAATACTTTTCCTCCCAATACTTTTGTTTAATGTTATAAAACAACTTTTCTGTGTTGGAATGTTGTGGGCATAACCCAACAACAGAATACCAGTCGTTAGAAAAATGTATGTGAGTCGACCGCTGATTGGCCATCTTATACAATGAGGCAGGATGACGTTCTCTATGAGGAAATAGCAAGCCGGAAAGTTTCAGGTGATGTTTTTGAAGTGTTTTTTTTCTTGATTGGCCACAAATACTATTATAAGATGAGTCCAAAATAAGTTTTGGGGTATGAGTTAACGGAATACCAACTTTTAAAAGTGAGATTTTCACTGGACAGTTACTTTATGCCCCTGATCCCTAACAGCATGCCTGCTTCCCAGAGGAGGAAGGCCCTTTCCTATCCTCCTGGTACCCCACCTTCCCACTCCTAACCCCAGACCTGTCCAGGGTCCTGCCACTAGCCCAACACCGACCAGGTGGGTGGGGAGGTCCAACACCGACCAGGAGTGTGTGGGGGGGGCTCAACCTGTGGATATCTGCAGCAAGCTACACGATGGAATGTGTTAAAACATCTTTCTCTATCTTCCCCGTTGCCAGTAGGCACACTTTCATCCCCCCCAAAGACCATAAATAGTGCAATATCCCTTCACTTTGTCCCTTCACTGTGTGATTGTTGCATGTACTGTAGGGCTGTCACTCTCTCTGCCATGCAGGGACATCTGCAGACATCAATAAATGACAGGCGGGCGACCCAGGGGTTACAGCGGAGGGGCTCACTCAGTGTCAGCGTCCGACCGACAGGGCCGACCGACAGGGCCGACCAGAGGCTGGAAAGCAGCCAGTCTGACCTGCCTAAAATTTCACCACCTCCGCCAGTCAGTCATCCAGTCAGTCAGTCATTCAGTCAGTCATTCAGTACATCAGCCAGCAAGTCAGTTAAACACTCAGCCAGCCAGTGTGTTAACCAGTCAATCAGCCAGTCAATCAGCCAGTCAATCAGCCAGCAAGTCAGTTAAACACTCAGCCAGCCAGTGGGTTAACCAGTCAATCAGCCAGTCTGTCAGTCAGTGAATCAGTCAGCCAGCCAGTGGGTTAACCAGTCAGCCAGTCAGTGGGTTAACCAGTCAGCCAGTCAATCAGCCAGTCTGTCAGTCAGTGAATCAGTCAGTCAGCCACATGTAATAGAAAAAAAGGTCAGAGTAACTAGACATATTACTGTATACAGTCCTGGGGTGTGTTCAGAAAGGTCGCAGATTCACAACGTCACAGATAGAAATGTAACTCATAGAGCTGACAAGATTGCCTGTTTCTCTGTTACAAAGCAAAAAATCTGTTCTACCTTATGCATTTCTACCTAAAAGTTCTTAGCGTTGAGCCTTCCTGAATATGCCTCAAGTTTGACCTGTGTCAACGACAATGGGATCCACGCCACAGTCTGAGTGGTTTGGAGAACAGTGGTTTGTGATATGGCTGAGGCCAGGGTAACCAATAAGAATGCAGTATTTATTGAAAGTACCAAGATAAAGCTTAACAATGGTGCAGTTCTAGATGTCTTCAAAAACCAATCAGGAGATGCACATCATCGTGGAAGCTCCTCAGATTTTCCTGGGTGGAAGAAGGTTGCCATGTGTGCCTGAACATTGCGTGTCATCGCCATGACAACAGTACAAATCCCAAGATATTGTTATGCAAAGGCAAATAATCATCAAAATTCAAGGCCTAAACACAGCTAAATCAATGTCTACTGTACAGCTAAATCAACGACTACTGAGTCTACTGTACAGCTAAATCAATGACTACTCAGTCTACTGTACAGCTAAATCAATGACTACTGTACAGCTAAATCAACGACTACTCAGTCTACTGTACAGCTAAATCAACGACTACTCAGTCTACTGTACAGCTAAATCAATGACTACTGAGTCTACTGTACAGCTAAATCAATGACTACTGAGTCTACTGTACAGCTAAATCAATGACTACTCAGTCTACTGTACAGCTAAATCAATGACTACTCAGTCTACTGTACAAGGTGCAGTGTGTGGGAGACAGGCTCGTTGCTGTCATGTACGGAATAGGGTAACCTTGGTAACTAATATAACAATCTGTTCCTGCTTTGTCACTGGCTGTGTCAAAAATGACACCCTATTGCTTTTGACCAGAGACGTATGGGTCCTTGGCAAATGTAGCGCTCTAACTAGAGCATAGCGTGGTATTTGTCCATCTCAAATAGTAACCTATTCCCTTTCTGGTGCACTACTTCTTGATCAAGACCCATAGGGCTCAAGTCAAATGTAGTGCACTAAATAGGGCATAAGATGTCATTTGGGACACACATACAGGGTCTTCTTGGAATGGGCCAGAGACACTAGTCTAGTCTTGTTGAATGGTTTATTCTGGGCCAAGAAGCTCTCACCCTGTTATTACACCTATGTGATCCCTACTGATCTATTTGATGGACCTATTGGGCGATGGTCAAAGGTGCAGACTGACAACTAGGCCGTGTGTGTGTGTGTGTGTGTGTGTGTGTGTGTGTGTGTGTGTGTGTGTGTGTGTGTGTGTGTGTGTGTGTGTGTGTGTGTGTGTGTGTGTGTGTGTGTGCACGCGTGGCCCTACTTACCTAACGGCCTGCACTTTGGTCCACACTACCTCATAGATGATCAACAGAACAGTGGATCATGGTCCCCTGACCTTTTGAGAGATGAGATGGCACTGTCAGTAAGAGGTTATTACACCATGCTGTCGGGAAGAGGTTATTACACCATGCTGTCAGGAAGAGGTTATTACTCCATGCTGTCAGGAAGAGGTTATTACACCATGCTGTCAGGAAGAGGTTATTATACCATGCTGTCAGGAAGAGGTTATTACACCATGCTGTCAGGAAGAGGTTATTACACCATGCTGTCAGGAAGAGGTTATTATACCATGCTGTCAGGAAGAGGTTATTACTCCATGCTGTCAGGAAGAGGTTATTATACCATGCTGTCAGGAAGAGGTTATTACTCCATGCTGTCAGGAAGAGGTTATTATACCATGCTGTCAGGAAGAGGTTATTACTACCATGCTGTCAGGAAAGGTTATTATATGCAGGTTATGCTGTCAGGAAGAGGTTATTACACCATGCTGTCAGGAAGAGGTTATTACACCATGCTGTCAGGAAGAGGTTATTACACCATGCTGTCAGGAAGAGGTTATTACTCCATGCTGTCAGGAAGGTTATTATACAATGCTGCCAGGAAGAGGTTATTACACCATGCTGTCAGGAAGAGGTTATTATACAGGAAGAGGATATTATACCATGCTGTCAGGAAGAGGTTATTACACCATGCTGTCAGGAAGGTTATTATACCATGCTGTCAGGAAGAGGTTATTACACCATGCTGTCAGGAAGAGGTTATTATACCATGCTGTCAGGAAGAGGTTATTATACCATGCTGTCAGGAAGAGGTTATTACTCCATGCTGTCAGGAAGAGGTTATTACACCATGCTGTCAGGAAGAGGTTATTATACCATGCTGTCAGGAAGAGGTTATTACACCATGCTGTCAGGAAGAGGTTATTACTCCATGCTGTCAGGAAGAGGTTATTACACCATGCTGTCAGGAAGAGGTTATTACACCATGCTGTCAGGAAGAGGTTATTACTCCATGCTGTCAGGAAGAGGTTATTACACCATGCTGTCAGGAAGAGGTTATTATACCATGCTGTCAGGAAGAGGTTATTACACCATGCTGTCAGGAAGAGGTTATTACTCCATGCTGTCAGGAAGAGGTTATTACACCATGCTGTCAGGAAGAGGTTATTATACCATGCTGTCAGGAAGAGGTTATTACTCCATGCTGTCAGGAAGAGGTTATTATACCATGCTGTCAGGAAGAGGTTATTACTCCATGCTGTCAGGAAGAGGTTATTACACCATGCTGTCAGGAAGAGGTTATTACACCATGCTGTCAGGAAGGATATTATACAATGCTGTCAGGAAGAGGTTATTACACCATGCTGTCAGGAAGAGGTTATTACACCATGCTGTCAGGAAGAGGTTATTACACCATGCTGTCAGGAAGAGGTTATTACACCATGCTGTCAGGAAGAGGTTATTATACCATGCTGTCAGGAAGAGGTTATTACACCATGCTGTCAGGAAGAGGTTATTATACCATGCTGTCAGGAAGAGGTTATTACTCCATGCTGTCAGGAAGAGGTTATTACACCATGCTGTCAGGAAGAGGTTATTACACCATGCTGTCAGGAAGAGGTTATTACACCATGCTGTCAGGAAGAGGTTATTACACCATGCTGTCAGGAAGAGGTTATTACACCATGCTGTCAGGAAGAGGTTATTACTCCATGCTGTCAGGAAGAGGTTATTATACCATGCTGTCAGGAAGAGGTTATTACACCATGCTGTCAGGAAGAGGTTATTACTCCATGCTGTCAGGAAGAGGTTATTACACCATGCTGTCAGGAAGGATATTATACAATGCTGTCAGGAAGAGGTTATTACACCATGCTGTCAGGAAGGATATTATACAATGCTGTCAGGAAGAGGTTATTACACCATGCTGTCAGGAAGAGGTTATTACTCCATGCTGTCAGGAAGAGGTTATTACACCATGCTGTCAGGAAGAGGTTATTACACCATGCTGTCAGGAAGAGGTTATTATACCATGCTGTCAGGAAGAGGTTATTACACCATGCTGTCAGGAAGGTTATTATACCATGCTGTCAGGAAGAGGTTATTACACCATGCTGTCAGGAAGAGGTTATTATACCATGCTGTCAGGAAGAGGTTATTACTCCATGCTGTCAGGAAGAGGTTATTACACCATGCTGTCAGGAAGAGGTTATTATACCATGCTGTCAGGAAGAGGTTATTACACCATGCTGTCAGGAAGAGGTTATTACACCATGCTGTCAGGAAGAGGTTATTACTACCATGCTGTCAGGTTATTATACCATGCTGTCAGGAAGAGGTTATTACACCATGCTGTCAGGAAGAGGTTATTACACCATGCTGTCAGGAAGAGGTTATTATACCATGCTGTCAGGAAGAGGTTATTATACCATGCTGTCAGGAAGAGGTTATTACACCATGCTGTCAGGAAGGTTTTTATACCATGCTGTCAGGAAGAGGTTATTACGCCATGCTGTCAGGAAGAGGTTATTACACCATGCTGTCAGGAAGAGGTTATTACACCATGCTGTCAGGAAACCATGCTGTCAGGAAGAGGTTATTACACCATGCTGTCAGGAAGACTTTATTACACCATGCTGTCAGGAAGAGGTTATTATACCATGCTGTCAGGAAGAGGTTATTATACCATGCTGTCAGGAAGAGGTTATTACACCATGCTGTCAGGAAGAGGGTTACCATGCTGTCAGGAAGAGGTTATTATTATACCATGCTGTCAGGAAGAGGTTATTATACCATGCTGTCAGGAAGAGGTTATTATACCATGCTGTCAGGAAGGTTATTATACCATGCTGTCAGGAAGAGGTTATTACACCATGCTGTCAGGAAGAGGTTATTACACCATGCTGTCAGGAAGAGGTTATTATACCATGCTGTCAGGAAGAGGTTATTATACCATGCTGTCAGGAAGAGGTTATTATACCATGCTGTCAGGAAGAGGTTATTACACCATGCTGTCAGGAAGAGGTTATTACACCATGCTGTCAGGAAGAGGTTATTACTCCATGCTGTCAGGAAGAGGTTATTACACCATGCTGTCAGGAAGAGGTTATTACACCATGCTGTCAGGAAGAGGTTATTACTCCATGCTGTCAGGAAGAGGTTATTACACCATGCTGTCAGGAAGAGGTTATTACTCCATGCTGTCAGGAAGAGGTTATTACACCATGCTGTCAGGAAGAGGTTATTATACCATGCTGTCAGGAAGAGGTTATTATTACCATGCTGTCAGGAAGAAGGTTATTATACCATGCTGTCAGGAAGAGGTTATTATACCATGCTGTCAGGAAGAGGTTTTTACACCATGCTGTCAGGAAGAGGTTATTACACCATGCTGTCAGGAAGAGGTTATTACACCATGCTGTCAGGAAGAGGTTATTACACCATGCTGTCAGGAAGAGGTTATTACACCATGCTGTCAGGAAGAGGTTATTATACCATGCTGTCAGGAAGAGGTTAGGTTATTACCATGCTGTCAGGAAGAGGTTATTACACCATGCTGTCAGGAAGAGGTTATTACACCATGCTGTCAGGAAGAGGTTATTATACCATGCTGTCAGGAAGAGGTTATTATACCATGCTGTCAGGAAGAGGTTATTACACCATGCTGTCAGGAAGAGGTTATTACACCATGCTGTCAGGAAGAGGTTATTACACCATGCTGTCAGGAAGAGGTTATTATACCATGCTGTCAGGAAGAGGTTATTACACCATGCTGTCAGGAAGAGGGTTATTATACCATGCTGTCAGGAAAGGTTATTACACCATTATTATACCATGCTGTCAGGAAGAGTTATTATACCATGTGTAGGTTATACCATGCTGTCAGGAAGAGGTTATTACACCATGCTGTCAGGAAGAGGTTATTATACCATGCTGTCAGGAAGAGGTTATTATACCATGCTGTCAGGAAGAGGTTATTACACCATGCTGTCAGGAAGAGGTTATTATACCATGCTGTCAGGAAGAGGTTATTATACCATGCTGTCAGGAAGAGGTACCATGCTGTCAGGAAGAGGTTATTATACCATGCTGTCAGGAAGAGGTTATTACTCCATGCTGGCAGGAAGAGGTTATTACACCATGCTGTCAGGAAGAGGTTATTATACCATGCTGTCAGGAAGAGGTTATTACACCATGCTGTCAGGAAGAGGTTATTACTCCACCATGCTGTCAGGAAGAGGTTATTATACCATGCTGTCAGGAAGAGGTTATTATACCATGCTGTCAGGAAGAGGTTATTACACCATGCTGTCAGGAAGAGGTTATTATACCATGCTGTCAGGAAGAGGTTATTATACCATGCTGTCAGGAAGAGGTTATACCATGCTTATACCATGCTGTCAGGAAGAGGTTATTATACCATGCTGTCAGGAAGAGGTTATTACTCCATGCTGTCAGGAAGAGGTTATTATACCATGCTGTCAGGAAGAGGTTATTATACCATGCTGTCAGGAAGAGGTTATTACTCCATGCTGTCAGGAAGAGGTTATTATACCATGCTGTCAGGAAGAGGTTATTACTCCATGCTGTCAGGAAGAGGTTATTACACCATGCTGTCAGGAAGAGGTTATTATACCATGCTGTCAGGAAGAGGTTATTATACCATGCTGTCAGGAAGAGGTTATTATACCATGCTGTCAGGAAGAGGTTATTACTCCATGCTGTCAGGAAGAGGTTATTATACCATGCTGTCAGGAAGAGGTTATTACTCCATGCTGTCAGGAAGAGGTTATTATACCATGCTGTCAGGAAGAGGTTATTATACCATGCTGTCAGGAAGAGGTTATTACACCATGCTGTCAGGAAGAGGTTATTATACCATGCTGTCAGGAAGAGGTTATTTCCATGCTGTCAGGAAGAGGTTATTATACCATGCTGTCAGGAAGAGGTTATTACACCATGCTGTCAGGAAGAGGTTATTATACCATGCTGTCAGGAAGAGGTTATTACACCATGCTGTCAGGAAGAGGACCATGCTGAGGTTATTATACCATGCTGTCAGGAAGAGGTTATTACACAATGCTGTCAGGAAGAGGTTATTATACCATGCTGTCAGGAAGAGGTTATTACATTCCATGCTGTCAGGAAGAGGTTATTACTCCATGCTGTCAGGAAGAGGTTATTACACCATGCTGTCAGGAAGAGGTTATTACTCCATGCTGTCAGGAAGAGGTTATTATACCATGCTGTCAGGAAGAGGTTATTATAACATGCTGTCAGGAAGAGGTTATTATACCATGCTGTCAGGAAGAGGTTATTACTCCATGCTGTCAGGAAGGTTTTTATACCATGCTGTCAAGAAGAGGTTATTACTCCATGCTGTCAGGAAGGTTTTTATACCATGCTGTCAGGAAGAGGTTATTACACCATGCTGTCAGGAAGAGGTTATTACACCATGCTGTCAGGAAGAGGTTATTATACCATGCTGTCAGGAAGAGGTTATTATACCATGCTGTCAGGAAGAGGTTATTATACCATGCTGTCAGGAAGAGGTTATTATACCATGCTGTCAGGAAGAGGTTATTACACCATGCTGTCAGGAAGAGGTTATTACTCCATGCTGTCAGGAAGAGGTTATTACTCCATGCTGTCAGGAAGAGGTTATTACACCATGCTGTCAGGAAGAGGTTATTACACCATGCTGTCAGGAAGAGGTTATTATACCATGCTGTCAGGAAGAGGTTATTATACCATGCTGTCAGGAAGAGGTTATTACTCCATGCTGTCAGGAAGAGGTTATTACTCCATGCTGTCAGGAAGAGGTTATTACACCATGCTGTCAGGAAGAGGATATTATTATGCTGTCAGGAAGAGGATATTACTCCATGCTGTCAGGAAGAGGTTATTACACCATGCTGTCAGGAAGAGGTTATTATACCATGCTGTCAGGAAGAGGTTATTACTCCATGCTGTAAGGAAGAGGTTATTACTCCATGCTGTACCAGGAAGAGGTTATTACAGGAAGAGGTTATTATACCATGCTTCAGGAAGAGGTTATTCCATGCTGTCAGGAAGAGGTTATTACACCATGCTGTCAGGAAGAGGTTATTACACCATGCTGTCAGGAAGAGGTTATTATACCATGCTGTCAGGAAGAGGTTATTATACCATGCTGTCAGGAAGAGGTTATTACTCCATGCTGTGTGCTGTCAGGAAGAGGTTATTACTCCATGCTGTCAGGAAGAGGTTATTACTCCATGCTGTCAGGAAGAGGTTATTACACCATGCTGTCAGGAAGAGGTTATTACACCATGCTGTCAGGAAGAGGTTATTACTCCATGCTGTCAGGAAGAGGTTATTACACCATGCTGTCAGGAAGAGGTTATTACACCATGCTGTCAGGAAGAGGTTATTACTGTCAGGAAGAGGTTATTACACCATGCTGTCAGGAAGAGGTTATTACAGGAAGAGGTTATTCCATGCTGTCAGGAAGAGGTTATTACTACCATGCTGTCAGGAAGAGGTTATTACACCATGCTGTCAGGAAGAGGTTATTACTCCATGCTGTCAGGAAGAGGTTATTACTCCATGCTGTCAGGAAGAGGTTATTACAGGAAGAGGTTATTACCATGCTGTCAGGAAGAGGTTATTACACCATGCTGTCAGGAAGAGGTTATTACACCATGCTGTCAGGAAGAGGTTATTATACCATGCTGTCAGGAAGAGGTTATTATACCATGCTGTCAGGAAGAGGTTATTACACCATGCTGTCAGGAAGAGGTTATTACTCCATGCTGTCAGGAAGAGGTTATTACACCATGCTGTCAGGAAGAGGTTATTACTCCATGCTGTCAGGAAGAGGTTATTACACCATGCTGTCAGGAAGAGGTTATTATACCATGCTGTCAGGAAGAGGTTATTACAGGAAGAGGTTATTACTCCATGCTGTCAGGAAGAGGTTATTACTCCATGCTGTCAGGAAGAGGTTATTACTCCATGCTGTCAGGAAGAGGTTATTACACCATGCTGTCAGGAAGAGGTTATTACTCCATGCTGTCAGGAAGAGGTTATTACTCCATGCTGTCAGGAAGAGGTTATTACACCATGCTGTCAGGAAGAGGTTATTTACCATGCTGTCTCCATGCTGTCAGGAAGAGGTTATTACACCATGCTGTCAGGAAGAGGTTATTACTCCATGCTGTCAGGAAGAGGTTATTACTCCATGCTGTCAGGAAGAGGTTATTACAGGAAGAGGTTATTACCATGCTGTCAGGAAGAGGTTATTACACCATGCTGTCAGGAAGAGGTTATTACTCCATGCTGTCAGGAAGAGGTTATTACTACCATGCTGTCAGGAAGAGGTTATTACTACCATGCTGTCAGGAAGGAAGAGGTTATTACTCCATGCTGTCAGGAAGAGGTTATTACACCATGCTGTCAGGAAGAGGTTATTACTCCATGCTGTCAGGAAGAGGTTATTACACCATGCTGTCAGGAAGAGGTTATTACACCATGCTGTCTCCATGCTGTCAGGAAGAGGTTATTACACCATGCTGTCAGGAAGAGGTTATTACTCCATGCTGTCAGGAAGAGGTTATTACACCATGCTGTCAGGAAGAGGTTATTACACCATGCTGTCAGGAAGAGGTTATTACAGGAAGAGGTTATTACACCATGCTGTCAGGAAGAGGTTATTACACCATGCTGTCAGGAAGAGGTTATTTACAGGAAGAGGTTTTTATACCATGCTGTCAGGAAGAGGTTATTACACCATGCTGTCAGGAAGAGGTTATTATACCATGCTGTCAGGAAGAGGTTATTACACCATGCTGTCAGGAAGAGGTTATTACACCATGCTGTCAGGAAGAGGTTATTACACCATGCTGTCAGGAAGAGGTTATTACCATGCTGTCAGGAAGAGGTTATTACACCATGCTGTCAGGAAGAGGTTATTACATGCCATGCTGTCAGGAAGAGGTTATTATACCATGCTGTCAGGAAGAGGTTATTATACCATGCTGTCAGG